>NC_068278.1:7971702-8271702 GCF_025860055.1 Xyrauchen texanus | reverse complement strand
AATTTATGAAATATAGGCTATAAGAATAAAATACACATTTGTATTGGTGGAATTTCAAACACTGAGTACATCATCTAATGTTTCTGGAAATAACACGTTTATGAGTAATTCACTGAAAAATTAAATAGTATGTATTATTAAAGATTATTAAACAGAATATAGTTACGTTTAATTCTACTTCAGTCAATTCAAATTTAATTCAAATGAAGAAATTAAATTGTTATTAAAAGGTTCACTCAATACAATTCTGGTGTACAACACTAATGCACACAAGATCTCAAAGTCCTTCTTTTGATTCTAAATGGAACTGACACCAAAACAAACAAGCTCTTACAGCTACACGAAATAGGCCTGAAATAATTATGGTCAAGCATAGCTACATGCAATTACAGTGGCTAATTTTTCCACTTAAAAAAATGGTGTATGCTAACATACACCACCTACCCAATGCACACGCATACGCGGTTTCCATAGGGAGACAATTAGTATATTCGAACAAGGTTTCTCTTCTTTATTCCTATTTGTGCTATGGGAAAGCACACACACATCTATACATACATAATATATATATATATATATATATATATATATATATATATATATATATATATATATATATATATACTGTAGGTATCTATGAAATGCATGCTAGGGAAGGAGAAATTTAGTTTGTGTTATCAGGGAATAAAAACAGTGCAAGCAAAGAAAACGAAAACCAAAAAAAGAACGAAGGTTTTGCAGAACGTAACTGAAAACTGGAACAAAGTCCCTTTCAATTGTTCAGGAATGAAAACATTATTTTTAAAATGCTGTTAACATCTGCCTCTACTTACTTATCTACTGCATAAACATATTTTACTTAAGTGAAAAATGTACCACATGTTTATCTATGATGCCTAAATGTTATTTTTCTCCATAACTTCATGAGATACATGTGACATTTTCCTCATAATAAGCCACCAAAAGAATATGTTAGGAAAAAAATCACCTGTCGTTGCGCTCAAAATGTCAATGTCAGTAACTATTTAGCACGTGTTCTCAATGTCAATGTATACAATTGTAAATAGAACAATTTATTCATGTAACTATAAACATGTAACAAATATATATGAAAAATTATAAATGTAGTTTCAAGATATTTATTAATGTAATTTTTCAAAAGCTAAAATGCAACCAATATGATAAAAACTGACAAAATATAATTTGTAAAATTTATATTTTCAAATTTTATGTGACGAGGAGTTGGAGTTGCTGGGCTAAGGGTGCACGGCCAGCACTGAATCAGATGATCAGCAGGAGAGCAAGATAAAGGGGGGCCGGATACGCCAGTTTGAGAGAGAGAGATGCACGCGGTCATGCTGCGTGTGTGTGTGTGTGTGTGTGTGTGTGTGTGTGTGTGTGTGTGTGTGTTTGTGTTTGTGTTTGTGTTTGTATTTGTATTTGTATTTGTTGAGTTCTACATTAAAAGTTACATTTACTGTTTAGCCAGTTCCCACCTCCTCCTTGCTCAACCTTTACCTGTTACATTGTACCTAGAAGTCTATAAGGTCTCTTCATAATTAACAGTATGAGCTGAGAAATAATACATTTTATATTAAAGTTAAATGGACATTGTAACCTAAATATATCAATATGAATCCATATGTCCCATGTTTTTTATATTGTATTGCATAATTAAAATAATATTTGCATTTGAAAATAAAAAAGTTGTGAATTAGCAATGTTAAATATCAATCTAAATTGTTTTTACTGGATATTATCTCCACAACAAACCCAAATTGTTAAGGGGCCCTAAAATAGTGATGTGCATGGGGCCCAAAAATATGGTGTTACGCTTCTGGTACATACGGAGTCAGTATATGTCCCCCTTCTGTCACTCACTGGATGTTGTCTCGATTAAGTGACACTAGGGGTTGCCCTTGGGAGCCCCAGATATCTCTGATCTTTGAGAAAAGGCCAATGAGAATTGGCGAGTGGAATTTGCATGCATTTATAAAATGAGCTGGAATGCAACCACTCATTCAGACTTTTTCTTCGGAGCCGAGCAGTTGTGTTCAGTGAGCTGAATTACTCTGCCGATCCATTCATCTCTGAGTCCAGTGAAGCTGTTGGATTTACGGCACAATACATCCCTCCATCAAGGAATGGAGTTTACATCAGTAACCAAGACATTTTGGGATGCAGTGTGTGTTCATGCCCAGAGGCACTAAGGAGTCTTAATCTGGCCCTGACAAGCTGAAGACCTTTTTAACATATAATTACCACATATACTGTATATGCACAGTTAATGTACATACAAGAAAACATATTAGGGGTAAAAAGTTAATTTCTTAGTTGTTTTCAAGTCTGAATTACTTTTAGATATGATGCATTAATACAGACATTCGATAGTTGTATATTTGAAATACTTATTAATATGAATTCATTACTTAATATTAATGATGCATTTATTGGAAATACATAAATTTAAATAGGCTATTCTATACTTTGCTTGTTATTATATTTATGCTGATATTCCCCTCAAGGGAATTGCTTATTTTTGCTTATTTTGGTGAGGCAGGTATCTTATGGTATTATGAGATTGTTTTTCTAGAGCAGATCACTTGTTTCTTATGTGAAATCTGGCAACACTAGTATTTACTGGTATATAATCCACGTTTAGCACAAAATACGGTTATTTAAAAAAATATATATTTTGGGGGGGCCTGTGTAGCTCAGCGAGTATTGACGCTGACTACCACCCCTGGAGTCGCAAGTTCGAATCCAGGGTGTGCTGAGTGAATCCAGCCAGGTCTCCTAAGCAAATTGCCCTGGTTGCTAGGGAGGGTAGAGTCACATGGGCTAACCTCCTTGGGGTCAAGATTAGAGGTTCTCGCTCTCAATGGGGCGCGTGGTAAGTTGTGCGTGGATAGTGGAGGGCAGCATAAGCCTCCAGATGCGGAGTCTCTGCGGTGTCATGCACAACGAGCCACGTGGTAAGCTGCATCTCAGAAGTGGTGGCAAATGAGACTTGTCCTCCACCTCCCAGATTGAGGTGAGTAACCGTGCCACCACGAGGACATACTAAGTAGTGGGAATTGGGCATTCCAAATTGGGAGAAAATGGGGATAAAAAATACGTAATTTGTTTTTTTTAAAACATTATTTTATTTAGTCCTAAACAGCTAGCATTTTGAAAGAGGCATACAGAATGAAAAAAATCAGTTTCTGCTCAGAACAAACCAAAATAAAAAACATTTCATTTTTAGTCCCTGGTGCTTATAAAGAGTTATAAATAGTGCTGTCAGTCGATAATATTTTTTAATTGTGATTAATCGCGTTATATTTTTTTAGTTAACTCGATGAATCTTATATTTTAAAAGTAATTTGACACTATATATGACATTTCTTGTCAAAATTCAATTATTTCCATTTTAGAAAAAGAAAACAAAAATATGTAGCAATATTATGCTTTATTATTTTCCAAACAAAGCCTTCCACTATATAAAGACAGAAATGCACTAATATAGAACCAATTAAATTAACATTAAACATTTCCCAAAGTTTAAGTCGGAGACTGACTAATTGAAAGAACTAGTCCCCACATAGGTTGCATATACATTGCAATGGCATTAAGTCTCTTAAACTCTCATTATCCAAAATATGAATCTGCCAGGAGACTGTGGCTATCCACTTTGTTACAGCAATCATGAAGCTGCATTAATGATTCACATTAGATAGCCCTACTTTGAACTCACCATGCTTGTAAACAAAAACGTACAAAGGATGAAAAATACTTGATTTCGATCGCAAGTCCCATCTGGGCTTGTTTTGTACATCAAATAACACTAAGAGCTCCTTTCTGGATAATTTTTTCACTGACAGGTAAACATTATCAAAGATTTTATTTAACGAAATAACAACATCTGCAGCTCTAGCATAGGAGAGAGTGTAATGGTCAAGTAGCGTGTAATGACAGTACAGCCCAGAGAATGTCTATGGGACCATTGCGTTATGCTGTTTAATGCTAAGGTTGTATTCTAATCTTGGTAGAAGTTTGAATTTGTGGTGAGTTTGCAGCAAGTTTGGCAGAACTCACGATTTCTGTAATGCATTTAAAAGTTCAAAAGCACCACTTTTGAAATAATAATGGCGGCTTGGGTGGGGCTTTCAATCTAATGAAAGAAGTTCTACACACAAGAATATTTTAGGGATGAAAACCTGAAAAATCTCTTGAAAAATCTCTACTTCATGGCTGCAGTACTACCTTGATGTTTCAATGGTCTATTGTGAATTATTTCTTATTTATACAATAGTAAATACAATACACACACACACACTACTAGCTGTTTGAGTGTGTGGATTCGAGTTGCTGTTGTCTCTTTCTATGTGTGTAGAGTGTATGGGGCTGTCCATACTTACAGCTATGCCAGGTCAGGCGACACCAGACCAATTAGTTCCGCTCATCAACAACAATTAACTGTAGCACACAGCATTGCTGTGTGCTACAGTTAATTCAAACCATATAGCTATAATGGAGGCTGGAGGGCTTTTTATCTGCTGGCTCGTAAAACAAACAAATAGTGATCAACAGAAGTAAATAGGCTTTGGCTTGTGTGAAATTGAAACTTTGAACCACCTGCACTCATCTCAAATTAGAAACTCCTGTGGTCACCACTACAGCTGCGGCCGTTGTTTCCTTGGTTTCACATCAGACAAATAACACACTTATTAGCTTGGCTTGGTTAGGCACCAAAAGAACAATCAATTCTAACACTTGCTTCTTATTTAGTAATTTGCCTGCTTGAAACTTATGTTACCACATATACAGACAGGTTTATGTCAATACATTTTTGCAGAATTGTAAAAGGAATAGTTAACCCTAAAGTGAAAACACTGTCATTATTTTATTGTCCTCGTGTAGTTCAAACCGCATATGCTGTTATTTTTTTCCTGTGGAACACAAAAGAAGTTTCATATCCTTTTTCTTACAACAGTTTAGTAGTCTATATGACTTGTCCACTATATTCAGTCTTCTAAAGTCATACATACAGCTTGAGAATGCTTGAGATATAGTGCACAATTCATCCAGATTACTATAGTGGTGCTTTTATGATGTTTTATTTTGTTTATCTGCTTTTTCACAAAGCAGAAGCCATCATAGTTGGATAAACTATGGTGACGATCATGAAGAACAGTAATAACCAGTTCAACTACAGTCTTCCAATTTGCACCAATTCTAAATGAAAACTTTGTTATTAAATGAGGTAGCACTTTCATCTGTGGACAGTAGCAGTCGTTCACAGGTGGAATTGTGAAATGCTTTTGTATAGCGGAGGGGGGCGGTGCCGGGCTGGAACGACACAAGCCCGGTCCACAATCAGCCTGATGGGGCACACGAGCGATAATGGTGGCCAGAGACACCAAGTTCGAGAGAATTATGGGCAGCTGCCCTGTATGTGTTTGTGTGTGTTTTTATATTTAATTAAATATTATTTATATTGTTAAGCCAGTTCTCGCCTCCTCCTTTCCCTTTAACCCCCATACACTGGTGCCGAAAACCCGGGAAGGAGGAGGGATGCCCGTCGCATAGTCCTCTTCACTGCCGTCCACCCAGCGGACAGAGTATCACGACCGCCTGGATGCGGGGAACAGCCGGTGTCCGTGGGGCGAGTGGGGACTGGACTCCGCGACCGCCTAGAGCGATGGAGCCGCTGCGAGGGGCGGAGGAGTGGCCTGCCGTCCCCCAGAAACGGGGATGGTCAAGAGAAGACCGCCATCCACGAGGGGAGGAGGGAAGCAACCCCCCGACCGCCTGGAATGGTGGAGCTGCTGCCAGGGGCGGAGGAGTGTCCCCACCGATCGCCGGGAATGTGGATGGGTGTACTGTCCACTGGGGAATGATGTGGTGAAGTGCAGGCAAAACTTTTAAGAACTGTGAAAAACACATACTCCTTGTCAGCGGCCATATTTTAATTTTCACATCTAAGATGACTTCCGCTTTGTGAACGCGGAAGTGTGAAAAGGATCCACAGACTGATCGTGGACCATCTGATACATATTGTGTTCTTATATTCTAGTTGAGAATATTCTCAACATAAACTAGATACAAAGTTATAACAGACTTATGTGTATAGTCAAAAGTGTGGCTACACAAGATAAGTGTGTGTGTGAGTGGATTTGGGTGGTTTACTAGGACTTTTTTTTAGGATAAAAACTGGTAATTACAAGGATATTATGCTATAAATAGTGTCCCCATAATTGAAATTGCTTAAAAAACTATGTATTTTTGAAAATGTAAAAATGCAGAAAGTTTTTTTAGAGGTTTAGGTTTAGGGGTAGGGCTAAGGGATAGAATCTATAGTTCGTGCAGTACAAAAATCACTATGTCAGTGGAGAGTTCTCATAAGGATAGCCGCACTAACATGCGTGTGTGTGTGTGTGTGTGTGTGTGTGTGAGCGTGTATTTATCACTTTGTGGGGACCAAATGTCCCCATAAGGATAGTAAAACCCGAAATTTTTGACCTTGTGGGGACATTTTGTCGGTCCCCATGAGGAAAACTTATAAGCTTATAAATCATACTAAATTATGTTTTTTGAAAATGTAAAAATGCAGAAAGTTTTCTGTGAGGGTTAGGTTTAGGGGTAGGGTTAGGTTTAAGGGATAGAATATAAAGTTTGTACAGTATAAAAACCATTATGTCTATGGAAAGTCCCCATAAAACATGGAAACACAACATGTGTGTGTGTGTGTGTGTGTGTGTGTGTGTGTGTGTGTGTGTGTGCGCGCGCACATGGACTGTTGATCCACAACCCTATCTTTACCATGATGATAATGAAATCCGACTGGCCTGAATGCCCACTGGCCAGCTTGCATCAAAGCCCACCTCTTTGTTTTCTGACCTTCAGGTCTGCTCACACACACACACACACACACACACACACACACACACACACATTGGCGTGGCTATCCTTATGAGGACTTTCCATAGTCATAATGATTTTTATACTGTACGACCTGTAGATTCTAATCCCTAAACTTAACCCTCACAGAAACCTTTCTGCATTTTTACATTTAAAAAAAAAATAACATTGTTTTGAATTATGGACACACACACAAACAGTATATCTAGTTCTTCAAATACATAAATGGGTTTTAGTGGGTAGATGCACAGATCCAGACACAATATTTCAATCATCATAGAAATAATAATCTGCAACCAGATATGTAAGGGATGATATACATTTTTCTGTGCATTGGGTCCAGCTCACACGTCACAATTTTGTGACGATGATTGGCTGACGGTACAGTATCTTGCTTATCATATGGCTACCTACCTGTGGCACGGGGGTCTTGTCATGTGTCTGTCTGTGGGAGAGGGAGAGCATTAAGGCTCGTCGCCTGGGTTCTGATTACTCTAAAACCTGTCTGTCATTATAGTGATGGAGGAGGGAGACCTGATAAGGCATGCCAGAGTGTAAGTGTGAGAGAGAGAGCGACACAAGAGTGTAGTACCTGAGAAGTCAACATTGTCAAAGAATCTTAGAGTGTCTGGAAATTTATTTTTGTTGAGTGGGGAGTCCTAAGACTTAAGAGTGTGCAATGGGACCAATAAAAAACACTGATCTTGAACCTGTTTTGTTGTCTCTTGACTCCTCCATTGCCCACAAACTTAGTCCTATCACAGTGGTGACGAAAACCCGGCTTTGGAGAATGCCGTTATGGAGTCCTCACCACTGGGCGTAGTTTTCAAGACCCTCACCAGAATCCAACAAAACCAGCATCAAGCTGTCATGGAGATATGCCTGGAGCAGGAACAGCATTTCCAAATCCTGCTCCAGGCACAAGCGGAGGACCAGCAGGTGTTCCGGAGCCTGATCGCCAGACAGGGGGCTGGTTGAGGGAACCCGCAGCCTTGTGGACATTGTCGATCTGGTGGTACTGTAGCAGTTCGTCTCCCAGCTTCCTCGAGGAATGTCCGATGGGGTCCAGTGCCACCGCCCGGTGTTGCTGGAAGAGGGCGTTCAGCTGGCAGAGGACTACCTAGTGGCCTATCCATGAGGAAGCGAAGCAGTGTTTTTTCTTTTCTCTCTTCTCTCTCTCCACCCATGTGCCTCATTCTTCCCCCCTCCTGTCCCTCCCAGTCCCACCCAGTTCCAGCTCTCAGGAAGTGGGAGGTGCCCTGCCCAAACCCCTTTGGGGCAGGTTTCACAGGAGAATTTGCTCCAAGCGCAAGAACAGCAATGACGACTGTACGACAGGAGCACTCGACTACGTGAATTCGCACAGGGAGATAAAGTGCTTGTATTGCTGCCCACTTCGAGCTCCAAATTACTCACCAAATGGCAAGGACGCTTTGAGGTCACGACGAGTTGGACCGAACGTATAGGAGAGGAGTATATCAAATCTACCACCTCAACCTCCTCAAACCATGGAAGGAAGGGGTGCCTGTAGCCTTGGTGATGGTAGTTATGGAGCAGGCAGAGCTCTGGCCGGAGGTGACTCCCAAACCAAATTTGTTGGGTGTGGCTCAATTTTAATCGATGCTGGACTTAACAAAGGGTTATTGGTAGATCCCTTAAACTCCAATTTCCCAAGAAAAAAAATGCTTTTTCCACACTGTTCGGATTACACCAATGTTCGGGGCTCCGGCCATGTTTCAGCGCCTCTTGGACAAGATCCTCAGACCGTATATTGCTACAACTGGTTTGTGCCTAGTTATTCTGATGTCACCAGCCCGATGACTGACCTTACTAAAAAGGGGGCCCCAATCTGGTGCAGTGGACAGAGTCATGCCGACAGGCTTTCCTTAAGGTAAAGCCTGCACTTTGTGGGTTGCCGCTTTTACATGTTCCTGACTTCTCTCTCCCCTTTATTTTGCAGACAGATGCATCTGACAGGGGGCTGGGGGGCGGTGCTCTTGCAGGAGGTGCTTGGGAGGAATGACCGGTATTGTTTATTAATCGCAAGCTCACCTTCAGGGAGACAAAGTACAGTACCATCAAGAAGGAATGTCTTTCGATTAAGTGGGCTGTTCTAACCCTCCGCTACTACCTGTTGGGGCGGGCCTTCACCCTCTGTAACGATCACGTTCCTCTGTAATGGCTCCACCGCATGAAGCATATTAACACGCGGATTGCCCATTCGTATCTGGCTCTTCAGTCCTTTAAATTCAAGGTGATTCACAGACCGGGGGTGCAGATGGTTGTGGATGACTTTCTTTCCAGAAATGGGGGGGGGGGGAGTAAGCAGGCCAGATGTTGCCCCGGCCTGAGTCGGCGGTGGGGGTATATGACATGGGGGGGGGGGGGCATGGTCATGTGTCTGTCTGCGGGAGAGCAATAAGGCTCGTCACCTGGGGTTGTGATTACTCTAACACCTGTCTCTTATTATAGTGATGGTGGAGGGAGATCTCATATGGCACGCCAGTGTGAGAGAGAGAGAAAGACACAAGAATAGTACCTGAGATGTCGACATTGTCAAAGAATCTAAAGTGTCTGAGAATTTATGTTTGTTTACATTTGAGTGGAGTGTCCTAAGACTAAGAGTGTGCAACGGGACCAAAAATAAACACTGACCTTGAACCTGTTTCGTTGTCTCCTCACTCCTCCATTACCATGAACTTAGTCCTATCACACTACCATATTCTGTAATTGTATGAGAAGAAAGAGAATGCAGAGTCTCCAGAAACAGCTGAATTCAACCTCCAGCTTGCGTCCAAGTTATTTTTGGTGTTTATTTTGTGTAATGACTTTCTTATTGCTCGTTATCACAAGACTACATGCTAAATAAATAATTACACTTAAAATATTGATTTAAGTTTAAATAATTTCATCAGCTTAGTTGTAGAGATTGCAGAGTTATACAAGATGTCGGACAGATGATTTACAATACCCGGATGACTGAATGAATGTCAATTTATCCCCAGATGTGTGGTCATTATTGAGAAATATCAGACCGCTTGATGGCACGATTGACCAGAATCGAGTATTCCAGTGTAATAAAATTGTAAAATGACTGCTAAATTGTGCAAATGACTGATGCAGGCAACTGAATTCTCTTATAACTGTGTGGGGGCAGTGGTGGCTCAGTGGTTGAGGCTCAGGGTTACTGACCAGAAGGTTAGGGGTTCAAACCCCAGCACCACCAAGATGCCACTGTTGGGCCCTTGAGCAAGGCCCTTAACCCTATCTACTCCAGGGGCGCCATATCATGGCTGACCCTGCACTCTGACCCCAGCTTAGCTGGGATATGTGAAAACTAATACATTTCACTGTATATATGCAAAAAACTGTGTGTATAATGTGTGACCAAAATAAAGGATTCTTCTTATTCTTCTTCTAGTTTTGTGTCTCTCCTGGCTCTATTTTTTTCTCACATAATAGAATAATTTTAACCAATAATTGTTCATGTCTTATTTATTTAGTTGTTAAGTAGCCATGTAATAAGTGGTATAATGCACAGTTAGCAGGTCATTAACACAAAATAAACAGTTTAAGGGGCTTTGTATTAAATTAGGTAGAGAGCTTCCCTTGTAAATTCAGATCTTTTCTGAGATCTGTTTTGGTAAGATATCATGTGTGTCTCAGATAAGCAGTTCAAGGAGAGCCAGGGGTATACACATGGGATGGCTACTGTGGCCCAAGCCACTGCCGCTTTGCCCTCCTAGACTGAGCCCCTCTGGAGAAAGTAATTTCATTTGAAAATGTACATTTTGTAGACACTTTTTATCCACAGTTTCAAAGCTATTAAATATAATGAATAGTACAACACTGCATTATTTTTTTAAATTGTTGGTTTATGTAAACATGCACTATACGGCTGTCTTCATCTGTGCATCGCATCTCTGTTTTGCTGGCAGCAGATCAGGAGTAACAGGGGGAGAGTGGTCCTAAGTGGATCCAACACTTAACATTTGAGCGGAATGCGTAAAAAATTTGCATGTATTAGTATTGGCATTGCTTGAGCGGGCCCACATGCGTTAAAAACGTGTAATAGTTCATAAGGTGAATGATCATATCACACAATGTGTAAGTCTCTAAAAATGACTACTTTTCTTAATTTTGCTGTTATTTAATCTTAAATGTAGACTGTCCAATTACCGCAATTGCTGTCCAGCTAAATATTTTCTTTCAGTTTGTGCCACTGCCCCTCATAATGTCTGTGCACAGCCCTAAGGAGAGCATTCTGGTCTGTCCATTCAAAACAAGTAAGAAACTCTCTACAGGTTGTCAAGATGATGACCCTGATGAAAATTATATTTCTCAGAGGTTGCTCTTTCATAGGTCAAGAGATTTAATAGAACTCAGTCATGTTTCATTTTAAATTCAACTTTGTCTCAGATGGTTCTTGTTGTAGGATGGTCAGAGACAAAGACGAGACCAAGGACGCATGAGAGCTTTATTGAGTTTTACGGAGATGCATACAGCACAGCCGGGTCTATGTCAAAGACAACTTAGTGGTTGCGAACACAAACTTTATAGCCATGAGGCACTGCAGAAGAGAAGCTAATCTAACAAAGAACATTCTAGAAACTTACAGATGACAGCATAGCAGAAATATGTGAAAAGCATAATAGCAGAATCAGAAATAACAGTTGCTTAGTACTTTATGAGAAACAAGAATATGATTATTAATTGAAGGACAACTCTGGAGCCACAACACAAATGCTTCAAGTTCATATCAGTTTCATGCTCCCTTCTGTCTCCCCAGGCTTGCCCAATTCAAGGACACAGGTGGCCCATACAGGGAATGTGTGCAGAACACTGCTTGCTGTATAATGTGTGTATTTGTCCCATAACAGTTCTCCTCAAAGTTCTTAGAAGAAATAAAAAGAAATACAAATGTGTCAATTGTTACCATACAATAAGATTATAAAGCCATAACATTAATGTGGGGAGCATACCTCTGATAATTTGGTGTTGGAAGTTTTGAAATGTTTGAGTTCATACTAACATTTCTGACTTTTTATTGCAGACTTGGCTGTCCTGAGCACACTTTGAGGCATTTGTTAGATCTCTTCTGAAACTGAAGGGGTGAGATGGGGTCTTTCTCTCAGGAAGACAATCAGAAAAGCAGGTCAACCAAAAGTCTAGAATTGCATTGCTTGTCAAGTGAAAAAATGTAGATATTAAAGATATCTAGTATGTAATTTGTATTCTTTTCTATGGAGATGTGAGCTCTAAGCATGGCATAGTCTTTGAAAAGACTTATAGTTCTACAGTTCTACTTGTAATTTTGGATACTTAGCCTTAGGACTCCTAACTGAGTTTCCCTTGCAAGGGGAGAAGTTGGAGAAATTTAGAAAAATGGTTGAGGATTTTGAGTGCTTAACAAATTTGACAGCATTTTTTACAGTTTAAATCTATAGCCACTTCAATCTTGATGTGAAGTCAGAGTCAAGAAATGTTCAGAGTAGGAATGAGAAAGGGATGGTAGAGTGTGCTGATGAAGAGAGAGCACTGGTATCCGTCCAAGGCAGAGAGATGCCAATAAGTCCTCAGAATGGCGGGCTGTTTGTTATGGCTATACGCCTGAGTGCTGGAAGCCAGGAGTGGAAAGTGTGTGGAGAGTGTGACACCATGTCTGGGTGCTGGCTGTATATATTGTATGTTGTTGTTTTTTCCCATCTCTCTCACTCACACTTTAAGCTTCGGCCACACTTAGAAATGTTTTGTTTGTTCTTCTTCCAATTTTTACAATACTTGCTCTTGCTCACTGTTTAAATATTAATTTATTATCTTGCTGATGATAATAACTGTTACAGAGAGAATATAAAATGCAGCCAATGAAAATCTTTTTTTTTTTTCTCATCAACAACTCAATTTACAGCTCAGTTTTACAGTAGAGTTTAGTGAGATTATAGGAATATTTTTTCTTTTGCTAACTTGATATTAAGAGACAGTAAGTAAGCCATTCTTAGGTTTATTCCTGCCAGATTTAACACTGTGGCTTAATGGTGCTATCAAACATTGTTCTGTTTTATTTTATATTTGATTCTGTTTAGTGCAAGTTGTGGCCTTGTGAAGCACAGTCAAACTGATTTTCTCATAATGCTGCACGCCTAAATATGTTAATCGTGATTACGAAAAATTTTATTAATCACATGTATTAACACGTTAATTCTGACAGATCTAGTTTGCATTCATAGTTTTCAGGTACTCCATTTTAATGTTTAATGTTGGTTAATCAATCCATGCAATTAACCAACTTGTTTTTTCCTTAAAGTTATGAGCATTTATTTTCTGAAAATTTTAAAATGCCTTCAGGGTGTAAGCGACACTTCCACTCTCTTTATAATTTCTTCTTCATGAAAATAATTTTATTGCAATAGGCTGTATTTTATCTAGGCATCATAGGCAACATCTGTAACAGTATATTAACAGTAAACCCTTCAGCACACCAGAGCAAAAGAAAAATCAATTTTGTTGACTGTTTATCGAGCACTGATATTTTTATGGGTGAAGAAAAATCTGATGTGGAACAGTCAATTCTTTGCAACCTGAACTTCTTCAGAACATCAAATCATTTAAGTTATTTTTAACTTGTCACAAGTCCCATGGCAGTCCTTTGCAAAACACTGACGAAAACAAAATGCTGGCAATGGTCAAAAAAGTCCATCCAGTGGATGTTAACATAGAAGAACAATTGAAAAATAGCACAGATGCATGCAAAAACACGTTCATAAAAAATAACATTAAAATTAGGTCCCATCAAGCTTGGGTCGGGTAGCAGATGTCTAGTAGCTCACAGGAAAATCAACAATGGAAGGTTGATTGTTTTGTCTGCTAAAACTCGCCTATGCTTTCTGAATGTTCTTCCCCAGTGTACGGAGCTGGAGCTAAAGTCATGAATATGCACACCTAACCATAACCATAACAATACTAAGATAACAACAGCATTATTTGACTTCTGTGCAAATGTAGTATGTCCTAAATGAAGATCAAATGCAAAGTGACGTCAGGCACAGCACATTTATTTTTCAGGATATTAACATTCGCTACATGGTGCGACTTGTCTGGACTTCACACATCGGGTCCGAATTTGGGTGAAAACAAAAACAGGATTAACACGCTAATTTCCTGTGACATGTGTTAAGGTAACAAGCTCAAACAGTATAATTTTATCAACAAAGTAATGACAAACCAGATTAATAAATCATCTATTAATCAATGTTTGTGTTTTTTCTCATCTAAAAGCTTTTACTTATCTCCCTTAGGCTGAGTTCACCAAGCTTTGCTGTAAACACTTCCACTGGCTTGACAAATGCATGAAAACGTGTGTGCAAAACACCATATTTTACCTTAATGAAACTGAGGGGGAGATTGATTTTGTTTGTGCTGTTCTTCTTATTTTCTTATTTTTAACTCCAGTGTAACTCTAGTTTCGTAAAATATACTACAATGTTTTCTAATATTGTTTCTTAATTGAAATGACACAGTTGTATTATCATCTTCCATTATCATTATCACTACCATCTTATCTACATAATTACATCTTAATTCAAAATCTCAGCTGGCTCATGAATCTGCGTGGCTTTTTCACTGCCTGCTGGAGGTATCTGATTAAATGATACTGTTATATCTCCTTAAGAAGAATTAACGTTCTTGTGAACTAGATGTTCATGTGTACTACATTCACATACACTCATGAGTTTAACAGTTTCATGGTTAATGAATTTAACACATGTCCCTAAACGGCCATTTATTAGCTAGTCAAATGAATCAGAATGAAAAGCATTACGACTAGTCGCATCATTACTGAATGTAAAACATACATCGATGATTTATTAAAAATTTAATACAAAAAGGATGCTTTTAATAAATATTCATAATAATAATCCAGGTTATTTTGAGTGCATATGCCATTTTTAGTGGTTTAAGTCAGAATGAATGCGGCAAGCGAAAATTTGGCATGACTAAATTTGTAAAGGGATATAAAATCCTTCCATTTTACAAATAAAAGCATAACTCAGAAACATGTGGCGACGTTGCTGCCATGTTTTATTTTGACTTTGCAACGTTGTTTACGATGTATTCTCCATGTTGTGACAACGTAGAAATGTAAGGCGCTAGAAGGCTGTGACAACGTTGCTGCACAACTTTCAGCAACTGCGAGATGACGTTCCAGCTACATTTGGTTATTCCTGTTGCCATAGCAACTCATTAATCTTGATTAACCAGTAGTTCCATTATGTATATCTCTTAAAGCCTCAAAATAAAATGGCAAATTATGCAATAAAATGTTAATATGGGTAATATTTTATACAGTAAAATATTCAATTATAATCAACACGTGTCAACTTTAGAGAGTAAAAAAACGTAACCTTAAACCTACAATACTAAACTTATTGTCTCCCTCTACTTTTTGGCAGCTCAGACAACCTTGAGATGACTGGACAGCTGAAAAACAGATACATAACATTAGTATAGTGCTGACATAATAATGTTCTTCCCCTTACAGTACACATTCTGTTAAAACTTGAGACATTTAAACATCTTTTATTTAAACTTCTATCAAATTCCAAGAAAATAATTATGTACTTTTTATTTAATTATATGCATTTAATGGGACAGGGATGAAAAGTTACAAGAAATGATTGGGAGAAGAGAGGGGAGTAACACAAGCTCTGGTCACCCGCACACAAACACTACCATGTCAGAGCATGTGCAAGCCACGTCTCTGACTACTTACTTTTATTTATAATGAGAAGAGGACAAATTAACCATACTATAAATGTGGAATCGGTGGTCGCTGGAAAAATATGTCAAACTTAGTGTTGTATCAGCTGTACAATTCCCAGTGATTAATTTATAGCTGATCAGTATAAAATCGCATTATATAACTTATAATAACATAATTATATATGTTCCAGTCTTTGAATCTGACTATTAGGCTAGGCTATTGTCAATAAGGGTTTTCCTGCAACTTGCAAGTCTGCTGATATTTAATAAAAGAAACGCTTCACTGTTTGTATCGCTCTGCTTGTCTGTGTTTGTGGCATTCCAAATCAGAGTTTGAGAGCACTGTGGTGGGATTCAAAAAGATTTGTTCAGATTCATTCACTGATCCTTTTAGTGGACATTTCTGTTGATTAAATTTATATGCCAGTAGGTGGCAACAAATTATCATTTTTGATGAGGGCGTATAGGAGGAGACCTTTACATGTCAAATTGTAAACTTTTCTGATACAATGGTTGACATGTTTGTACAAAAAATGTAATAAATAAATAAAAAAATAAATACTGTTATTTAAAGTACAGTTTGACATATGAGAAAAGTTTAAATAATTTTATATAATTTCACTGACATAGAAATTAAAATACTTACATATCCTCAGACTTCACTTCTGACGGCCCAACTGTCAGTTGAAATTGAAATGATATTCATGCTACAGGGCAGTGATGTGTACAGTATGTCGTACAGTGGTAGTCAACACAAAGTAAGCACAACCTTTTTTGGTGACTCTGAATGATGGTAAAACAGCAACGTTGTGACAGTGTGGTGACAACTTCTACCACACAATGTATATGTCACGATTCCCTTGCTGTCTGCCCCGTGTTTCACTTGTCTTTGTCTAAAAACTACACTTCCCACAATTCCCGGATCTCATCACTGCCATCATTGTGTCATTGTTCGCACCTGTTTGTCGCTTTGTGATCCTCCTGTGTCTGTGTATATAAACCCTGTTTGTTCTCCACTCCTTGTCGTTCGTTGAATGTTGATGTTCTGACTGTTATGATGTTTCCCTGTCCTGATGTTCACTCTGCTGCCCGTCTTGTCATATTTATCCTGCCATGTTTATCCGTTCCGTGTTGCTTTGATGTCTCCCTGTTTTAGTTTCAGTTTCCCCTCGTGGATGTTTCATTTGTTCCAGTTTTGTCTTATTTTCACTTTTGTTCAATAAACCGCGTTTAGATCCCACTTCTTGTCTGCCCTCATCTGCATTCATAACAGTATAATTACCAACCTTTTGGCCACAATGTTGCAACGCTAGCGGAAGGTTGGCAACGTTGAGACAACGTTCTGTGTTTGCTGGTTTTCAATCAAAACTGCTATCGCTTGGAATGTTGATATATTTATTCAGAACTCTCTTAAATTTGGTGGAACCATACAAACCCAAATCTATGCCAATGCTTTTATAATCCTAGCATGGTGAACAGCATCATGTCAAATACATAAACACATCATTAATATTGTGCTACATACAGTGTATTTTCATAACACATATTGACTTGAACACAACCAATCACCCACCACCATACTCGTTTACACACTTCAACAGCCCACACTTCTTACCAACACACCAACATCTGCTTGTTCTTCCTCACACTGAAAAAATAAACAAAACCAGCCTTCTGCCTTTCATTATGGCTGATTTGCATAGTAATGGTGTGCACATTAATTAGCTATTTTAGAGGATGGCCAATGTTATGAATGCTGCAGTCACTACTGTTTTAGCTCAATGTTATCTCATCCATATTCATACAGCCAAACACACACACACACAACCACACATTTTTGTGCAGCTATCCTTATGAAGACAATCCACAGACATAATGATTTTTATACTGTACGAACTATAGATTATATCCCCTAACCCTACCCCTAAACCTCACCTTCACCACCCAAACCCACACACACACACACACACACACACACACACATCAGACAGAGTGATTCACTGTCCTGTGAATCAACACTCAAATTGCAGACCCTTTCCATTAATCTAATTAATTAGCCTTATTGATATGCACTAGCACTGGGCTTGCAGCTGTTGGCTTGTAGTCTCTCCAGGCCAGGGCTCTGAGACACTCCAGACAGTCAATGTAGGACAAATTTTCTTTGGTTTGAGTCAAAGTATTATAACTTCTGGGGTAAAATTTTGGAAGCACTCACTTGGAGGCACTTGGATTTCTTTGCCACTAGCTTCACCAAATAGCATTGCAATTGCTGTTTTCAAACACGTTTCCGAAACTCTTCCCACATCTTTAACTGGTCTGGCAAATAGTCCTATCCCGAACTCCTTTGGTTGAGCCAATGTTGCCATGTCTGGCTGTTCTGGATGATCATGCAAACAAAGCAATGGTTTAACAGTGCCAAAGTGTTAACCATTTTAACAGGAATCAATCTACCTATTTTATGGATTACATACAGTTACCCACATCACTTCTTAAGACCTTTTGGTCTCACCTGTTCTTATTACAAGTTGTAATAATTGGTACGCAATGGTGAAATTGTCAGAAATCGTACAAGCGGTCTCGTACAAAAATGTTTACTCCCACAGGGAAAAAATAAACAAACCAATGAGCAATGTTTTTTGTCCTGAGTTTAACCCCAAACCTAACCATAAAGTCTAACACCTTACCCAAACACGAAACCTAACCATGACTTCAGTTGGAAAATCACTGTTGTGTATTACAGAATAAAGAGTAACATCAGGGTTTTGAACAAGCGTTCTTATGATAGGGATCAAAGGATAGGGACAGGCTTGTCCTAGTTCTCTCTTTATTTCTTTTTCTCCCCAGAAAAGAGAGGATTCGCAAACCAACCGGGACAAGTGTCCACTTCGGGGGGTGTCACTCCCAAGGGGAAGACACCACGGAGACCACATCCCGCCCGGGGGGGGGGGGTGTTAAGTGGAAATACATCACATGGTCTTGCAGAGTCTAGTCGGAAGTATGTCATGTGGAGAAGTCTCATGGTAGGTCCTGCCCAATGGGGGAGGAGGCTCTACGAGCATGGAGACCTCTGCCCAAGGAAGATGCAGTTTGCCAACAGGGAAACATTTTTCAGTGGAATATACATTGCAAGGGGTTGCCTATGGGGAACCAGCACATGCGGACCACCTGTCCCAGTATGGGGCTTAATTAGCACAAGTACTGGGCTGGCAGTGAGTTTCTCCGCAAACTCATCTACCACAGGGCTAGGAGGAAATCAATCAGGGAACATATTGTGAACGCTATGGGGGATCAACAATGCACATCTTCAGCTCAAGGGAGGTGAAAAGTGATATGCGCAAGCGGTGACCCGGATTTACCTGTTTGTTCCTGCTAAGACATGGGACGAGACCGGCTCAACCTGGAGATTGTAGAATCTCACAAAGGTGTTGGGTGTAGCCCAGCTTGCTGCTCTGTAAATGTCAGCTAGAGAGGCGCCACTGTTCAGAGTCCAGGAGGCCGCCACACTCCTGGTGGAATGGGCTCGTAGCCCTGCAGAATTAAATTTCAGTGTTCCATTTGTAATTCGGAAATATGAGAGAATTGGTCAGGGGCCTGAATACTTTGCAAGGCACTGTATTTATGAAGTCATAAACAGGCTTATGTTTGCATCATTCATATTTCTTCTTCTTTCAGATATGTCCCTGACCTTCGGAGGTCTCCCCTGGTGTCATTGCTTCTGACAGGATCCGATGGTTCAAGCAAGTAGAGGTTCAAGCGCTGAACCGCAGAATGGGGCTTATGCCAAATGATATAGGCTGGGTGTCCCAATAAAGTTGCAACTTAAGCTTTATCGATCATGTTAACATATGCTCATTATGTTATGATGGAGTAATTGTCACGAACCCCGCTCCTCTGCCCCATCTCCGCGTTCGCGAGCATGCACACATGCACTCCGCAAGCGTGCTCGCTTCTCACTTCCCGCTTCCTCGCTCCGCCCCCTGGAGCTCGTACGCTCTGTTTCCTCCCTCGCGAGCTCACACGCTCGTTCTGCTATTACGAGCTCTCGCTCGTAAACTCTCTCCCCCCTCTGACTCACATGCTGGCTTCTCACGCGCTTCCAATCTGCCAGAACAATATGACCACCTGCACTCACGCGCTTCTTATCCCCACACATTAGTTACACCTGCCACAGTCCCAATCACCTGTCACTGTTCACACCTGCACTCGCCCCTATATAACTCACTAGCCTTTCGTTTGTTTAGGGTTGGTTATTGTATTTAGTTCCCTGTATCGTTGCCCTGCTAGTCTCGTCTAGTTTTGACCTCCCTACTGTTTTACCTCTTAGCTTGCCAACTTGTTCCCCTGTCTCCGTTCCCACTTGTCCCTAGTTGTTAACTGTTTTCCCGTCTTCGACCCTCTTGTTTATATCATTGATTCCCCTGCTCCGACCTTACGATCCCCCTTGACCATTCTCTCTGGATTAACCCTGTTTGTACTTCTGCCTGCTTTTATTACGAATAAAAGCAGTTTTTCATCACATTGTGACTGTCTCAACTTGTGTGTGTGTACTCGGGTTACAGAATAACCAACCTCACCGTTGACAGTCACAATGCCCCGCGCTAAGGAGTCGCGCAGCTCACTAGAGCGGAGAAGCACGTCACATTCGGCGCGCGGAGCTACAGTGTGGAGAGAGGACCACGCACTCACGGCCCGGGGGCAGCAGGTATGCACAATGTCTGATTTATGTCACCCTGTTTCACCTGTGTCTGCCCCCGAGCCCGTTTATGCATCCAGTGCATTTCTGAGCGCCGTGCACTCTTCGGGCGCTTTCCTAGAGTTTTCCGATCAAGGCAGTGGTGGTGTAACGCATAACCCCGCCCTTATCATTATGGAGCCAGCGGCTCGACTCGTGGGTTTGCGCCAGGGGAGCCAATCCTTGGAGGCTTATATTAAGGAGTTTTGTGTCCTGGCGTACCAGGTGAATTTTAATGAGGTGGCTCTGAAGACCATTTTTCAATGTGGACTGAATGAGCCAACCTCATCATTAATGCCTGGTGGACGCTGCTCTCTCAACCTGGCTCAGTTTATTGACCTCGCCCTACTGTACGCTGGTTCCTCGTTTACTGTGGGGGAGGCAAAAACTGAACCAGCGTTCCCTACCACGGCCTCCGTCTTGAAGCCTAACACGGCCCCCGTCTTGAAGCCTACCACGGCCCCCGTCTTGAAGCCTGTCACGGCCCCAGTCTCGAAGCCTGGCACGGCCAGCGAGGCAACGCCCATGCCTGCCACAGCCAGCGAGCCAGCGCCCATGCCCGCCACGGCCAACGAGCCAGCGCCCATGCCCGCCACGGCCAACGAGCCAGCGCCCATGCCCGCCACGGCCACCGAGCCAGCGCCCATGCCCGCCACGGCCACCGAGCCAGCGCCCATGCCCGCCACGGTCAGCGAGCCAGCGCCCATGTCTGCCACGGTCAGCGAGCCAGCGCCTGGAGCCTCGACCGTCCCCTTGGCCACGTCCCCTGTTGGCCGAAGACGTAAGAGAAGGAGGAGGGCCCCTTCTCCCCAGTCTCGTCTTGTGCTCAAGACCGCAGAGAGTCCCTCAGAGTCTTCCACGGCTCTGCAGACCTCTGCTCTGCCCTCAGAGTCTTCCACGGCTCTGCAGACCTCTGCTCCGCCCTCAGAGTCTTCCACGGCTCTGCAGACCTCTGCTCCGCCCTCAGAGTCTTCCACGGCTCTGCAGACCTCTGCTCCGCCCTCAGAGTCCTCCACGGCTCTGCCGGGCTCTGCTCCGCCCTCAGAGTCTTCCACGACTCTGCCGGCCTCTGCTCGCCCCTCAGAGCCCTCCCGGGCTCCGCCTCTCGAGCCTCCCAGGGCTCCTCCTCTCGAGCCTCCCAGGGCTCCTCCTCTCGAGCCTCCGAGGGCCCCTCCTCACGAGCCTCCTAGGGCTCCTCCTCACGAGCCTCCCAGAGCTCTACCCCTCAAGTCCCTCCCATCCCTCGAGTCTTTCACGGCTCCCCCCCTCAAGCCTCTCACGGCTTCGCCTCTCGAGTCTTTCAGGGCTCCATCTCTCGAGTCTTTCATGGCTCCACCCCTCAAGCCTCTCACGGCTTCGCCTCTCGAGTCTCTCAGGGCTCCATCCCTCGAGTCTTTCATGGCTCCACCCCTCAAGCCTCTCACGGCTTCGCCTCTCGAGTCTCTCAGGGCTCCTCCGCCTCTCAGGGCTTCCCGTCTCGAGTCTTTCATGGCTCCACCCCTCAAGCCTCTCACGGCTTCGCCTCTCGAGTCTCTCAGGGCTCCTCCGCCTCTCAGGGCTCCGCCCCTCGAGTCTTTCATGGCTCCACCCCTCAAGCCTCTCACGGCTTCGCCTCTCGAGTCTTTCATGGCTCCACCCCTCAAGCCTCTTACGGCTTCGCCTCTCGAGTCTCTCAGGGCTCCTCCGCCTCTCAGGGCTTCCCCTCTCGAGTCTTTCATGGCTTGGCCTCTCGAGTCTCTTAGGGCTCCTCCGCCTCTCAGGGCTCCGCCCCTCGAGTCTCTCAGGGCTCCTCCCCCTCTCAAGCCTCTCAGGGCTTCGTCTCTCGAGTCTTTCAAGGCTCCCCCCCTCAAGCCTCTCGAGCCTCCCAGGGCTCGGCCACTAGAGGCTCCTATGGCTCTGCCTCCCGAGCCTCCTACGGCTCCCCCTCCAGAGCCTCCTACGGCTCCACCTCCCGAGCCTCTCACGGCTCTGCTCCCTAAGACTCCAGAGCCTTCTAGAGATTCGCCTCCCGAGCCTCCTGCGGCTCCGCCTCCCGAGCCTCCTACGGCTCTGCTCCCTAAGACTCCAGAGCCTTCTAGAGATTCGCCTCCCGAGCCTCCTGCGGCTCTGCCTCCCAAGCCTCCTACGGCGCCACCTCCCCCGGCTCTGCCTCCAGAGCCTACCAGGGCTTCACTCCTGGAGCCTTCTACGGCGCCACCTCCCACGGCGTCACCTCCCTCGGCTCTGCCTCCAGAGCCTTCCAGGGCATCACCTCTGGAGCCTCCTACGGCGCCACCTCCCCCGGCTCTGCCTCCAGAGCCTACCAGGGCTTCACTCATGGAGCCTTCTACGGCGCCACCTCCCACGGCATCACCTCCCTCGACTCTGCCTCCAGAGCCTTCCAGGGCTTCACCTCTGGAGCCTCCTACGGCGCCACCTCCATGGGCTCCACTTCCTGAGCCTTCCAGGCCTTAGCCCTAAAGCCCCCTTGGCTCCACCTCCAGAGCCTTCCAGGCCTTCGCCCCTAAAGCCTCCTTCGGCTCCACCTCCAGAGCCTTCCAGGCCTTCGCCCCTAAAGCCTCCTTTGGCTCCACCTCCAGAGCCTTCCAGGCCTTCGCCCCTAAAGCCTCCGTCGGCTCCACCTCCGGAGCCTTCCAGGACCCCACCTCCAGAGCCACCTACGGTGCCGCCTCTGATGGCTCCGCCTTTCACGGCTCAGCCCGGACTTCCTGACCCTCTACCTGTCCTGTGGCCTCTTCCCTGGCCTCCGGACCCTATTCCTGTCCGGTGGTCACCTTCCAGACCCCCGGACCCAGTCCCTGTCCTCCAGTCGCCTTCCAGACCTCCTGTCCCCCGCGAGCTCACACGCTCGTTCTGTCCCCCGCGAGTTCACACGCTCATTCTGTCCCCTCGAGCTCACACGCTCATTCTGTCCCCTCGAGCTCACACGCTCGTTCTGTCCCCCCGAGCTCATACGCTCGTTCTGTTCCCTCGCGCTCCTCGCAGCCGAGCGCGGCCGTCAGGAGCCGTCCTAATCAGAGGGGGGAGTACTGTCACGAACCCCGCTCCTCTGCCCCATCTCCGCGTTCGCGAGCATGCACACATGCACTCCGCGAGCGTGCTCGCTTCTCACATCCCGCTTCCTCGCTCCGCCCCCTGGAGCTCGTACGCTCTGTTTCCTCCCTCGCGAGCTCACACGCTCGTTCTGCTATTATGAGCTCTCGCTCGTAAACTCTCTCCCCCCTCTGACTCACATGCTGGCTTCTCACGCGCTTCCAATCTGCCAGAACAATATGACCACCTGCACTCACGCGCTTCTTATCCCCACACATTAGTTACACCTGCCACAGTCCCAATCACCTGTCATTGTTCACACCTGCACTCGCCCCTATATAACTCACTAGCCTTTCATTTGTTTAGGGTTGGTTATTGTATTTAGTTCCCCGTATCATTGCCCTGCTAGTCTCGTCTAGTTTTGACCTCCCTACTGTTTTACCTCTTAGCTTGCCAACTTGTTCCCCTGTCTCCGTTCCCACTTGTCCCTAGTTGTTAACTGTTTTCCCGTCTTCGACCCTCTTGTTTATATCATTGATTCCCCTGCTCCGACCTTACGCTCCCCCTTGACCATTCTCTCTGGATTAACCCTGTTTGTACTTCTGCCTGCTTTTATTACGAATAAAAGCAGTTTTTCATCACATTGTGACTGTCTCAACTTGTGTGTGTGTACTCGGGTTACAGTAATGCCTGTTTCCCAAACCAGCATGTAGATAATTTGTTATGAAGTAGAACTTAAGTGCTTTGTTATGGGATCTGTCCAGTCCAAATCAGTGCTGATCACTTTGGCCAGTATGTCCAGGTGACAAACATGCAAAATGTATTACCTAACTATTACAGAATTTAATTGAATAAATAAATTGAATTTAAATAATTAATTATGGCTTTAGTAAGAATTTCAGATGTATAGATGCTCATTCATAGAGATTATTGAAAGCAACACAATAAATGAATCTAACGTGAATGTCAAGTCAAGTGGTTTTATTGTCGTTTCAACCATATACAGTTAGTACAGTACACAGCGGAACGAGACAACGTTCCTCCAGGACCATGGTGCTACATAAAACAACATAGGACAAACCCAGAACCACATGAGACTACACAGACTAAATAACATACCTATATAAAGTGCATGTGCAAACGTGTGCAAAAAGTACGGGACAGTACAATAAATGACTAACAATGAACAGGACAATAGACACAGTAAGAGACAGTGCAGCGCCGACCAGTACACAGTAGTGCAAAAAATGACAGTTTCTAAAAATGCCAAATGTAAACATAACATACTACACTAAATGAATTACAAGGGGCTCTCACATAGCCTAAAGTTTTGTTCCCTTGGCTGGAAACAGAACAAATGCACATAGAACGGAATTAAAATGACAGGCACCAGTATTGAACTACTCATAGACCTGTCTAAATATGAATAGATCATCTGGATAGTTGAAGGTAGTGTGTACTTGTAGCCTTACTGCCATTATGCATCATGCAAGTCTTGTAAAAATACTATAGGCAAGCTGATTTGAACCAGACATTGGAGGAAGAAAGATGAGGAGGAGGATGAAGAGAGAGAATTATTAAATAATCTGTTTAATAAGAACGTCATCTTTCTGTTGCCATTACAATTATGCTTATCAAAGAAGGCTAATACAACGTTATACTGTATTATGTTTCTTGTCAATTTAGACCTATCACGTTGCATGTGCAGACTCGGGAGACTGTCTATTGATTTCATAGTGATTTTGTTTTTTAATTAATCCACAGAAATTTACAATGGCTTTCCAATTATCAAAATACATTAATGCAATTTATTAAATGTCCCTTTGTCTTTAATAAATTGTGAAAGATGCCAGAAAAATATGTTTAAGTTGCACTGAATGGACTTAAGAGAAGTTCAAAGCTCTTGTTAATTTACAAACTACTTAGATAACAATGCTTTTTTGAAATGAGCCTTATGAAGTACTTCCTAAGTGCTGCTAACATTCTACTTAGTGCTTTGGGAAACCCAGCCATAAGTATTTATATGATAGAAATGGAAGTGTATGTTGTTCTAGCAGGAAGATCTCTGGATTCATTCTATCAGGCATCTCATCCAATCACAACACAGCCTCCACTTTATAAGGTTGCTCAGGTGTTTCTCATTATTACTTACTTCCGTATATGTATATATATATATATATATATATATATATATATATATATATATATATATATATATGCATACTAATTAACCATGAATCGAAATATAATGTCAATTTGCAAACATGCTAAGGTCATAAATATGCATGCAAATTTCACCTATTCAATATATAATGATGCATTGAAAGTTATTTGAGGGCAATTGACAAGTAAGCTGATAAATGGGTGGTGCTATTATGATCATTGTATCGAGAGCTATAAAGTAGCCACAGATTGCCTGGAGCTCACTGTGTAGTCAGGGCGACAACACGGTTTGGGCGGATGCACAGTTGCGTGGTATATGTGCATACTTACATGCGAGGTGTTCGATGGAGAGGAGGAGAGAAACGGTGGAGGTGGCGTTGATATTGAATCTGATTCAGATTCAGAATCAGACTCTGAAATTGAGTGTGCTGGGGACTCATTTCAAGAGGTTGCAAGAGATGGCACAGTATGGGTTGAACAAAATCCTGGCAACACTCGGGGTAGAGCCAAAGAGGCCAATACAATGAGAGAACCCCCAGGGCCAACATCTTATGCCAAGGACAATATTACAATTACAGTCCATTGAGCAGCTTACTGTGTTTGAGTGACACAGAAATGTGGCAAAATATATGAAAGTACACTGATGCGGAAGCTGAGCGGAATAAATGCTGAAAAGTTCAAACTGACAGATGACAAACAAAAAGCAATTGTTGGTCTCGTTTATTTGAGAGGCGTTACGGGAAGCAAAAGCATGAGATTGGGTGACTTTTGGTCTAATGAATTTGGACACTCTTTTTTCAAAGAGACAATGTCGCGGCAGAAATTCTGAGATATCATGCGCTTTGATGACAAGAACACGAGAGCTGCCCGCCTTGTGACAGATACATTTGCCATGATATCTGAGATATTTGACAAATTTGTGAAAAACAGCATTGCTTCATATATGCCTGGTGAGTACATAACAGTTGATGAACAACTGTTCCCTACCAAGGCGTACTGTCGGTTCACACAGTACATGGCCATTAAACCGGGCAAATTATGCATAAAATTCTGGGTGGCCGCTGATGTTGAATCAAAATACATGTACATGCTGAACGCACATCCCTATATAGGGAAAGACGACAGTAGGCCGACTGGTCAGCGGTTATCGGACAATGTTGTCATGTGTCTGGTCGAGCCTTTCCTGGGACAGGGAAGAAATGTAACGACAGACAATTCCTTCACCTCGTTGCAACTGGCAAACAATCTTTTGGCAAACAAAACCACCATTGTTGGCACAAAGAATAAAATCAGACGACAGATGCCCCGATGTACACAGGCACAGTCTGTGTGACAAAGATTTTCCACTAAGGTAATGAGGGCTGGAAAAGTCACACTCACTATTTTCCAGGCAAAGAAAAATGTATACATCCTGAGTACAATGCATCAGACAGTTTCAACTGATAATGGCGCAAAGAAACTGCCCAATACAATTTCCCACTAAAATAGCACTAAAGTTGGCATTGATGTAATGGACCAGATGGCACGACTGTACTCGGTAAAGGGTGGATCCCGTTGCTGGCCTGTAGCTGTGTTTTACAACATCTTGGACCTGGCTGCAATTAATGCACACATTCTGTACAAACAGTGCATGAAGGTAACCATCAGCAGAAAGCAATTTATTCTTGAGCTGGTAAAGTAGCTGTGGCAGCGGGGGCGTGGTCAAGCGCCCGTCCGGGAGAGAAAAGCGGTAAGGGCGCTCACACCTGAGCTAAATTATGTCTAACACCTGTCTCTAATTTCAGTAGAGCGAGGAGAGCGGATAAAGAGCCAGCAGCCACAGAGCAGAGGGAGACGGACGTACAGCCACTCAGCGTTTCTGTGCTTACGTGTGTGTGTGTGCACATTATAAAAAACAATTAAAAAGACTTACCTTGTGCCAGACCCCCTGTTTTCCTGTCCTCCTTGAGAAAGTCACTACACTGGTGCCGAAACCCGGGAGAAATTGATGATGGAACAGAGTCGCCCCATAGAGTCCTCCCAGCTGACGGAAGTCCTCCAGTCCCTCGCTACACTCCATCAGAGCCACCAACAATCCCTGCTTGAGCTCCGCAAGACCAGGATCGCCGGTTCTTCGAGATCATGCGGGCTCAAGCAGAGGACCGGCACGCCATCCGGAGCCTCCTCAGCCAGGAGGCCGCTCCAGCCGCAGCCGCGACCCCGGACACCACGCCACATTGCCCCCACCCGCGTTACAGAAGATGGGGCCGGCAGATGATCCAGAGGCATTCATCGATCTGTTCGAACGATCGGCGGAAATTTGGGGTGGCCCCAAGACCAATGGGCAGCCCGTCTAGTCCCTCTGTTGTCCGGGAAGCACAGCTCGCGGCGCAACAGCTGCCGGCAACAAGCCTCCTGGCTTATCCTGATCTGAGGAGAGCCATCTTGCAACGGGTTGGTCGGAGTCCCGAAGAAAGTCGCCAGCTCTTCCGGGCCTTGAAGCTCGATAAATCCGACCGCCCGTTTGCGTTCAGCCCAGCGGCTCCGTGATGCCTGTCGGAGGTGGCTGCTCGCGCTGGACCGCGACGCCGAGGAGCTAGTCGATCAGGTGGTACTGGAGCAGTTTGTCCAGCGTTTGCCCCGAAGACGGCGGAGTGGGTCCAGTGCCACCGCCCGGCGCCGCTGGAGGAAGCCGTCCGACTCGCGGAGGACCACATGGCGGCGATTCCCAGGGCGGATGAGCCCTCTCTCTCTGTCTCCCCTTCCCCTGTGTCTTCCCCTGTTTTTTTCCCTCCCCTCTTCCCTCTCGCTCTGCTCTCTCCCCAGGGTCCGCTCCTGCCCCCGCAGGCGAGGAGCGCTTGTGAGACCAGCTTCCCGGCCTTGGGAACACCCGCCTAGCCCTTCCCCGTCCTTCAGCCGCTCTCCTCCTCAGGTGGGGGCACCCGCCAGCACGGGTGCGGCCGCGGCGCCTGGGCCGGTCTGCTGGAGGTGCGGAGACCCGGACCACTTCCAGGATCAGTGTCCACTGATGGAAATAGGGGCAGTGGTGCGGGTCTCCGATGTTCCGCAGGCTGCCCCCGATCGGGCTGGAGCGTACCGGATTCCGGTAAGGATCCAGGGGGGTACATACCAAGCTTTGTTGGATACCGGCTGTAACCAGACCACCATCCACCAACGCTTGGTTCAACCCGGGCTCTGGGCTCAGCTAAACTGGTGAGGGTGAGGTGTGTGCATGGGGATATTCACAAGTATCCCGTGGTGACTCTGGCGATCAAATTCGGGAGAAAAACATAGTGTGGAGGCAGCGGTTAGTTCCGCCTCACCCATCCGCTAATTTTGGGTACGGATTGGCCGAATTTTAGAAAGTTATTGGGGGAGTTTGTGCGGATGGGTCCTGCATGAAAGTGAAGGGGTGTGTGATGTGCGATGCTTTGGCGGGGAGGCGGAGCCGGGCCGCCCTCGGCTGCTCCGAATGACGTGGGAAGGGGCGAGGTTGTCGCTCCTCCTCTCCGGAATTCCCGGAGGGGACTTCCCTTGGAGCAGTCGCGAGATGAAACCCTTAAGCACGCTTTGACCAAGTGAGAGTAATCGATGGTCAACAACTCCGCCGGGTGTCGCCGTTTCATATCCGTGATTTTTCGCTTATTAAAGATCGCTTATACAGGGTGACGCAGGACGCCCAAACAAAGGAGGAAGTAACGCAATTATTGATTCCACGGAGCCGCCGGAAATGGTTTTCCAGGCGGCTCACTATAATCCCATGGCCGGTCACCTAGGGGAACGGAAAACACTTCTCCGCCTAATAGCCCGCTTCTATTGGCCGGGCATTGGCGGTGACGCCCGCAGGTGGTGTGCGGCGTGCCGTGAATGTCAGCTGGTAAACCCACCGGCCACCCCAAAAGCGCCATTGCGCCTTCTACCGTTAATCGAGGTCCCCTTCGAAAGAATTGGGATGGACCTCGCCGGGCCATTAGAACGGTCAGCACGCGGACATCGCTTCGTGTTAGTCCTGGTGGATTACGCGACGCGATATCCGGAAGCAGTGCCTCTGAGCAACATCTCCGCGACGTAGTGTTGCAGGGGCACTCTTCAAGATAATCTCCGGTGGGGATTCCGAAAGAAATCCTCACCGATCAAGGCACGACTTTTATGTCACGTAACACTTCGCGAACTTTACGAGCTCTTGGGCATCAAATCGATTCAGCACTAGCGTTTACTATCCTCAGACAGATGGCCTAGTGGAACGATTTAATAAAACGCTCAAGAACATGATTCGTAAATTGCATACACGATGACGCTTAGGAACTGGGATAAGTGGCTAGACCCCTGTTGTTTGCAGTACGAGAGGTCCCGCAAGCCTCCACCGGGTTCTCCCCGCTTGAGCTGCTGTACGGGCGACGCCCCGCGGTGTCCTTGACGTCATCCGCGGGCGTGGGAGGAGGGACCTTCTAACAGTAAAAATGAAATTCAGTTCGTTCTCGATCTTAGAGCAAAACTCCACACACTGGGGCAACTAACACAGGAGAATTTGCTCCAAGCTCAAGAACGCCAACGCCGGCTGTATGACAGGGGTGCTCGGCTACGGGAATTTGCACCGGGAGATAAGGTACTCGTATTACTCCCAACATCGAAGCTCTAAATTACTCGCCAAGTGGCAAGGACCCTTTGAGGTCACACGACGAGTGGGGGATCTCGATTATGAGGTTAGACGTACCGATAGAGGGGCGCGCGCCAAATTTATCACCTCAACCTCCTGAAATTATGGAGGGAGGAGGCGGCCTCTGTGACGCTGGCCACGGTAGTTCCGAGAGGGCGGAGCTCGGACCGGAGATAAACAAAAACTACAATCTCAACACTCCGGTTCCTTGTGGAGACCAACTCTCACCGCGGCAGCTCACAGAGGTTTCTGAATTACAAAAAGAATTTGCGGATGTCTTTTCCCTCTACCGGGCCGTACAAACATCATACAGCACCACATCGAGACCGAGCCGGGCGCGGTGGTGCGTTGTCGCCTCTATCGCTAACTCGAACATAAAAAGAAAATAGTACGGGAAGAATTAGATGCGATGCTTGATATGGGCGTAATAGAGGAATCCCACAGTGATTGGTCCAGCCCGGTTGTTCTTGTTCCCAAGAGTGATGGGTCTGTTCGATTCTGTGTGGATTACAGAAAAGTCAACGCGGTGTCTAAATTTGACGCATACCCAATGCCCCGTGTTGATGAACTGCTCGATCGGTTAGGTACTGCTCGATTTTATTCGACCTTGGATTTAACGAAGGGTTATTGGCAGATCCCCTTGACACCAATGTCCCGTGAGAAAACAGCCTTCACTACGCCGTTTGGATTACACCAATTTGTGACACTTCCTTTCGGTTTGTTTGGGGCACCAGCCACGTTTCAGCGACTCATGGATCGGATCCTCAGACCGCGACACCGCGTACGCCGCTGCCTATTTAGATGATATTATCATTTACAGCAATGATTGGCAGCGGCACATGCAACATCTGAGGGCCGTCCTGAGATCGCTGCGGCGGGCGGGGCTCACCGCAAACCCCAAGAAGTGCGCGGTTGGGCGTGTGGAGGTACGGTATCTGGGGTTCCACTTGGGTCATGGCCAGGTGCGTCCCCAAATTGATAAGACCGCGGCGATTGCGACTTGCCCTAGACCTAAGACCAAAAAGGGGGTGAGGCAGTTCCTGGGGCTGGCTGGCTATTACAGAAGATTTGTACCCAATTATTCGGACGTCACCAGCCCGCTGACTGACCTCACTAAAAAGGGGGCTCCAGATCCAGTCCAATGGTCAGAGCAGTGCCAACAGGCGTTTACGCAGGTTAAAGCTGCACTTTGTGGGGGGCTGCTTTTGCATGCACCTGACTTCTCTCTCCCCTTTGTATTGCAGACGGACGCTTCAGACAGAGGGCTGGGGGCCGTACTCGCGAGGTGGTGGAGGGAGAGGAGCCCGGTGCTGTACATTAGCCGGAAGCTCTCCCTAAGGGAGACTAAGTACAGCACCATAGAGAAGGAGTGTCTGGCCATCAAGTGGGCGGTCCTCACCCTCCGATACTACCTGCTGGGGCGGGCCTTCACCCTCTGCTCGGATCATGCCCCACTGCAGTGGCTCCACCGCATGAAAGATACTAACGCCCGGATCACCCGTTGGTATCTGGCCCTCCAGCCTTTTAAGTTCAAGGTGGTCCACAGACCGGGGGTGCAGATGGCTGCCGCTGACTTCCTCTCCAGAAATGGGGGGGGGAGTGGTAGGCAGGCCGGATGACGCCCCGGCCTGAGTCGGGCGGTGGGGGTATGTGGCAGCGGGGGCGTGGTCAAGCGCCCGTCCGGGAGAGAAAAGCGGTAAGGGCGCTCACACCTGAGCTAAATTATGTCTAACACCTGTCTCTAATTTCAGTAGAGCGAGGAGAGCGGATAAAGAGCCAGCAGCCACAGAGCAGAGGGAGACGGACGTACAGCCACTCAGCGTTTCTGTGCTTACGTGTGTGTGTGTGCACATTATAAAAAAACAATTAAAAAGACTTACCTTGTGCCAGACCCCCTGTTTTCCTGTCCTCCTTGAGAAAGTCACTACAGTAGCATAAAGAAATGGCAAAGGCAGCGGGTGTAGTAGCACAGAAGTGACTTTTTCCTCTAACCCCTTCCCCGCCTGCCAAAAGGAGACAATGTCAAGTCGGCAGATGTTCAGGGAACAAAACTTTGAGATCTGCCAGGCATGCAAGCGACTTGTCTGTGGCACATGTTCCAAGAAGCCACCAAATGTATGTTTGGAATGTTGACAAAGTTGGTCGGTTTGAAAAATGACGCATGACGCGGTCATTGAGGGGGACTGCACCCTAGATTTCGGCTGACGGTTGAGTATACCGGCACATAGAATACATAAATAGCACTAATATAGTATTTTTTTCATTTTAGTTTTTTATCTGTTTTTTTTTTATTCTAGTAGAATATATTTGTATTTTATCTTGCGTATTATAGCAGAATGTATAGTATAATGGAAAATTCATGTATTTTTGTAGCCTATATTCCTATTTACAAAATATTTACTAAACAGATCAAAGTTGACGCAAATAAATTAGCAGAAATCGTGAAAGATTTCTCAGTGCTCAAGAAAAAATTTCCCATGATGAAATTGTATATATATACTCAATCAAATTTTGGCTTGTATAATGGTGATAAATATTCATATCACCCTCGCGCTCCTCCAACTCTAAGCCTTCGATCACAATGTAATTTATGCCAAATGAGAACAAAATTATACTAAACTAAATATAGGAGCATATCCTAAAATAAATGTAAGACAATGCTACCAGGACAAATGGATCTGGATCAACCATAGACAGAATGTCGATAAATTTGCTCTATAAGCATTTTAGGCCAATTGCTGCCTAAATTGCGATGACATTTTTAAGACCAGTCCATTCGCTACACGCAAGAGGCGCCATCTAGCAATCATTATGTGTCAGTAACAGTGTCCCTGTCTGAAGACTAGGTGGTTTTCTGACCCCTTATGTCGCGTTAAGCGTAGGTTTCCAGTGGCTCCGTGCTTCTAGTGTTAATCCCAATAATCCTGAGTCTTTCTGATAGAACCTGCTGTTGCAGGTTCGAAACTCACTTTTCTTATCTTATTGTTTGTTTGACTGTTTGAATACATGTGGAAAGTAAAATACATCCAGCAGACTTCCAAAAGGTTATTTTGCACTTTGGCTGGCACTGACACTGTGTACCGAAAGATCATTTTTGGTCATTTGGTCTTATTATACTTTATATAACTTATAATTTATATGGCATTTCATCTTATATTTGTCACCACAATTGTGTTGTAAAGGTAAAATCACAAGTAATACTGTTGTATAGAGCGGCAGCATTCAAGATTACATGATAAAGTTTATGATTCAGTTGTATTACATTACAATGTACAATACAGTACAAACCATGTGTAGTAGTGTGAAACATTATTGCTTTTGTCACTTTGTATTGTGCATGCTCATTTTATAATCAGCCCCGCGACACATGTAAATAACGAACCTGATGTTTGAGAATGACTTTTGGAAGATTTTGTTCTCTGTTTCCTCACTCTTTTTTCCAAATACTCCACAGTTGCTGCTGTGTTTTTAAATTGTACTGCGATAGTGGTGGTTTTCTCTACGTCATTCTCCGGGACTCTATAGAACTTACAAATAAATAGTAAATAGTAAAAATAAACCACAGCATAATGAACGATGAAAGATAGCTGTAAAGCAGAGGCTGGATTATGATTGGATGAGATTTCTTAATTGAAAGAATGATGTTATACTATGAGTCCTCCTGGCAAAACAACCGCTTACGCTTCTCAACATTGCCATTTTGCTTCAGAGGATGTGTCTAAAGTTGATGTGTCTAAAGTTCTAGATGCTGTCAATACACAGATATTGTAAGATTCACTGTACAAATAACTATGAAAACGAATGAGATAACACTGTTATCTACTTCTCTCATTTTTGTGACAAAACCAAAAACTGAGTCCAGCTTACTTACCTGCTCAGAGAAAAGGTGCGAAAATACATTCACCTTCAAAAATGCTGAAGATCAATCATAAAGCTCTATTTCAAAGCAGCAATCGCAGATCAAGCTGAATAAGGGAAACTGTGACAGCAGAAAGACACAGCACTCTCTTAACAGCCCTGTCATGATAATGAAAACAAATAGCTCTCTGGTCTTAAGGCAGCAATGGAGGAGGACTTCATTTGCGAGGCATCTTCACCAGAATTTCCTGCCACTTCAGTAAGTTTAGGGTTGTTAGCGAGTGACTGAGCACAAGATAGAAAGTGTGTGAGAGAAAGAAAAATGAGAGCAGTCATTGTAATAATTGTTCAGGGTCAATTATTCCCATGTCGCTACTATCACTCTGATGTACCTTAGCTAGCTGTCACAGAGCCAACGAGCCACAAGTTGGCAGAAATACTGCACTTTATCTGTACTGCACTGCAGGGTGTTTAATTTACGAAATTAGGCTTTTTATCTGTCTTTATCTGTTTATCATTGAATAAACATATGTGTATTGATAGCTTGGTGGCTTTGTGCTCGGCTCTCGTGCATCTGTGCCATGTATCATAAAAAAGCTGAACAAATTCTGGATTCCATCAGGCTTCATTAGGGTTAAGTGGTATCAAGACACTCATTACCAACTTTCTTTATCAATTCAGAGTTTGATCCCGAGGTTATGATTAGATCACATACGTGTTTACTTGAATGAAGTGAACAGCCAATCGAGTGTGAGACAGCGCGAGTCACGTCCTGCGAGAGAGTCATCAAAATGTACTTCTCCGCTGAAGATGTTTAGGAAAATTATGATTAATAATAAGAATTGAAACACAGTTATAACCAGTGTTGTGGGTAACGTGTTAAAAGAAATGTGTCACATAATCAGATTACTTTTCCGAGTAACTAGTAAAGTAAAATAATATTTTTTTAGACCATAATCAGAGTTACTTTTTAAATAAAGTAACGCTTCGCTTTTGTACAGTTCTTTCCTCTTATTGCGAGAAAAAGTAAGCAAACTTCGAGAAGGAGACGTAGTGAATGATGGACATTGTAGTTCTAGAGAGTGTGAGGCTTGCCTAACAGAGATGCATAGACAATAAAGTTGTAGTATGTGTGCACATGATGGGTATTGTAGTTCTAGTGAGCATGAGCCATGCTTATCAGTGAAGGGCAGAGCACAACAAGTCTTCTTTTAGTCCAACCTGAGATTTATGTTTTAAAAATCGTAAAATATTGCTGGCAAAGGAATGAAAATCTGAACGCTTCTGTGGAATCCAGGTGTACTCATCATTTGCAGAAGTATTAAAAACTATTCGATTCAAGTTGTATCAATATCCATGTTTGAAGTTGTATGTGATCAACCAGTGGAGTCTGTACAAGCTGCACTGAGATGGCCTAAGAGAAAAATATTATTTTATTATCAGACACATTCAATGATCATGTTAGGCTGGCATTCACCACTTAATTTTATCCTGACTTTTGAAAAACATCTCAAGTGGTTTCAACTGCTTTAAGTAAGACAGTGGTTAGTTTTCATTATTCAAATTGGCTGGCATGTCGATGAAAAAACAAATCATGCATATTCATGTTCCCCATCTGTCGCTCACTTCGATGTTTTGTCGAATGAAGCGACACTAGGGGACTTTTTTGAAGGCCTCGGTTACCGCTGAACTTGAGAAAAGGCCAATGAGAATTTGGCAGACAGAATTAGCATGTCCCTCCCCCAGACATACGGTTATAAAAGGAGGCAATTGTGCATCTGTTCATTCAGATTTCTTCTTCGGAGCCGAGCTGTTGTGCAATCAGCGAGCTGAGATCACTACTGTTCCACTCATCTCTGTAGAGCATCTGGTGTTGGATCTATGCCGCATATCAGCGGCTTTCTCCTTCTCTGCACGGCAGAACAGCTTTGCCTCACGGCCAGTCTGTTTACTCCGTCGAGCCCCCCGAGCTGCATGACAAATTCGCTGCTGCATCGGAGAGCGTTCCGGCATCTGACACGGAAGACACGACTGGACTGCCACCTTCAGGTTGGCACGCCCTGTCTGAGGCTGATGCCCCGATGGCTGAAATGCTTGCCCGGGCCGCCATGAGCATGGGGTTGGATTGGAACCCTCCGCCCTCCCCACAGCCCTCAAGGCTAGTCGATTGGTTCCTCGGGTCTGGGTGGCGCTCACAACAATGCGCCTCCGCCCTGCATGTCATGGCCCTCCTGCAGGTTCACCAGGCCAAGGCACTCAAATATCATAGGTATTCCTGACACCGACGTGTTGCAGAAACTGCGCTCTGCAACCAACCTCCCCCTCTGGGCCACGAAGGTCACAGCGCAGACACTCGGGCAGGCGATGGCCACCCTCGTGGTCCAGGAACGTCACTTGGTCTAGATGCAGGAGGTAGACAAAGACAGATGTCTAAGGCTTCAGGTCAACTGGGAAAAGAGCAAGCTCGCCCTAGTTCAGAGCATCTCTTTTCTCGGCATGGAGTTAGACCACAGCAACGAGCGCGCACACTCGGTGCTGAAATGCCTCACCTTATTCAAGCCAGGCACAGCGGTTCCTCTTAAACAATTCCAGAGGCTCCTGGGGCATATGGCATCCTCCTAAGTGGTCTTGCCACTGGGGTTGATGCATATGAGACCGCTTCAGCACTAGCTTCAGACTGGAGTCCCGAGATGGGCATGGCACCGCGGCACATACCGTGTGTTCATCACCCCCGCCTGCGGCCAGACTTTCAACCCCTGGACAGACCTCTGTTTTCTGCGAACAGGAGTCCCCCTACAGCAGGTGTCCCAATGCGTTCTGGTCACCACAGATGCCTCCAAACAGGGTTGGTGCACCATGTGCAATGGGCACGCAGCTCCCGGCTCCTGGCACATTAACTGCCTAGAGTTGATGGCTGTAATCCTTGCCATGCTGAGGTTTCTCCTGCTACTTCGGGGCAAGCACATTATGATTCACTCAGACAGAACCACCACGATAGCGTACATAAATCGCCAAGGTGGCGTGTGCTCTCGTCACATCTCGTGACTCGCCTGCCATCTCCTCTTTTGGAGCCAGTAGCGACTCAGGCCATTGCACGCATATCCCAGGCAACCTCAACATGGCAGCGGACACGCTGTCACAAGAGGGGAAGCGCAGCGGAGAGAGGAGGCTCCACCCCAGGCGGTCCAGCTGATTTGGGAATGGTTCAACAAAGTGGAAAGTGCATTCTTTGCATATCTATGTGTGCAGAGCTTTAGATGTTGTGAGCAGCTCTTTGTCCGCTTCAGTGGACAGCGGTAAGGGAATGCTGTCTCCAAACAGAGGCTTTCCCACTGGGTCGTTGATGCCATCGTTTCCCAGGCCATGCCCACCCCTTGCGGGTTCGAGCACACTTGACGAGAAGTGTGGCATCCTCGTGGGCACTGGCCAATGGCACCTCACTAGCAGACATTTGCAGAGCAGCAGGCTGGGCAACACCCAATACCTTCACAAGATTTTACAATCTCAGGGTTGAGTCAGTCTCATCCCGTGTTCTCTCAGGTCCAAGCACGTAGAACTCGGGAATACGGAACGGCAGACCGGCTGCTCCGCTTGCACATAGCGCCTTTTCCCTCCACTGAGGTGATCACGTGTGCTCTTTTCGCCCAGGAGAGTCCACTAAACTCGCACTCCCTGGATGTTCTTCCTCCCTAGCCCACTGGTCCACGAATTCAGGGAAGGAATTCCTCGACCACACCCACTACAGGTACTAAAATTACTCTGTACTTGAATAGGTGCTCCACAGGATGGGCCTTTGTGGATTAATCACCCTGTGTGTATTTTCTGCAGTACGGTCCCCCTACTGGCGGACCTGCGTCTCCCTTGGGCAGTCCCTGCTGCCCCTCGGTCGCCATGTTTGTAGCTCCTCCCTCGCAGCAGGTAGGATCTACCACCGCACCATTTCCACATGTGGCCTGAAAACCCATGTGACGTATCTCGCCACACCTTACCTTCCCCCAGCCTGGGCAGGTGGTGGTCTTCGCAGGGTCTTTTCCCCCTGAAAGAGTAGGAGTTCGAAAATAACGCCTTCCCCAATGCGTGTGATAGCATTAAAATGGCCCCAGCTGCTTAACTCTATGCGAGAAACATAGAGAGATAAGAGGCGCGGCTGGCGCGGCCTACTCCCATGCTTGGCATGTCGTTTTGTTCCCTCCCTCCGGTAGGCCGGGAACCTAAAAAATTTAATTTCTTTATGTGGCGTTGGGGAAGGGTACGTGCAGTCTGATGCAGCCTGTTGCCTTGGCATGCAACTGCCTGCTCGTAACTGCATTAGCAGTTCACATACACGGTCCAGCACATGGCGTGATTGAATAGTGACCCCTAGTGTCGCTTAATTCGACACAACGTTGAAGTGAGCGACAGACGGGATGGGTATTGTTGTAACCTCCGTTACCTAATGGAGGGAAAGAGACATTGTGTACCCCCAGCCACAACGCTGAACCGAGCCACTGTAATGGCCGAAACTTATTCTCGGCTCCTCTCTGAATGAACAGATGCACGATTCCCTACTTTTTTACCTGTATGTCCTAGGGAGGGACATGCAAGTTCTGTCTGCCAAATTCTCAATGACCTTTTCTCATGTTCAGAGATAACCGAGGCCTTCAAGAAAGTCCCCTAGTGTCGCTTCATTCGACACAACGTCTCGTTCCCTCCATCGGGGAACGGAGGTTACAACAGTAACCTAGACGTTATTGATTCTTTTTATAAATATGACGTGAAGACTACTTTCTAATTTTCTGTTTGTTTAGCATGAGTGTTGTTCAATAGCTAGCATGACCTGTAATGTCTCTTGCATGCAATGCATGGCTTATTTGTATGGAATGCATAGCATAGCAGAAGAGAAAGTGGCTATGAGAAAAAACACAAAAGTAATGTAACACTTTACTTTCCATAGAAAAAGTTACTTTTTAATTAAGTTTGTTAATGTTTAAGGAGTACCGCAATATTCTAAAGAGTTACTTTTAAAAGTAACATTATATAACCCAACACTAGTTATAACACAGTACAAGAGGACGTTAAAATATATGATCAATCAAAACACATTTACACAACACGAATAATCACTATGAAATCATGAATAATTATAATACATTCACACAGCACAGAGGATCACTAGTAAATGATAAAGAATTTGAAGGCATTTACACATCAAGAAGAAACATTGCTGCTGATGCTGCTGCTGCTAGAGCATGAAAAATAATCTGAATGAAATTTAAATATTAAAATAGACAATATACTGATGAGAAAGTAACTTCAACAAGAACAAGAACATTCAAGCTTGTAATTTTAAAAGTTTAATATCTTTATTTGAAATAAAAAAAAATTTAATGAAAAGCTTTAGTATTAATTTAAATTACTACCTTAATATCATTAAATACTATTAGGCATTAATGTATTATTGAATAATGAAAATGTGAGCAACTGGAAAATGAGTAGATGGTATGCACTAATAAAAACGTATTTGTTCTTTCTTTTTAACAGCACAAGACACAATAAAGACATATTGGGTGCTAGTATGTTTTTATTGAACTTCAAGGGAAATACTGTATGTTCATGGCACCTCTGCCAGAAAATCCTAATAAGAAGGGGTTTGGGTGGCATTCACACTTTTTTTTCTGATATATCTACAGTATATTGTGGAATGATAAAATGTGTATATTTTGAAGTCATTCAATCATTATTGATATTGTATTAATATCATACTTGAAATGATATAATTATTTAGGTTTATTTATTCATACATATTTTATGGCCAGTGTGGGAAAATTATTGGGAAAATATTAAATGCCTTTAAACAAATGCAAGACTGCCAAAAAATATATATTTCTTGCAATAAATAATGATCATAAATAGCTTTTGCTCACAGCTGATTGTCCAGTCTCTGAATGAAATCTCTGATTGGGAACATAACCTGCCCTGGAGTAGGTTAATTGATTAGCGTATGTTACTATGTTGAGGAACCCAGATGAAAGCCTATTTACTTTACTGTTACCGTGAATTCAGAGATCGCTTAAAACTAAAACAAAAAAAAAATCTAGCTAGCTGCTTAATCCTGGTTTGTGACATTGGCCACAGGTCGCAGGTTTGAAACTTGATTATCTTGTTTTATTGATTGTCTGTTTTGATGCATATAGAAAGTAAAATGCATCTGGAATATTTACAAAAAGACTTTTTGAGCTGTGGCTGGCACTGACACTGTGTCCTGTAAGAACATTGTTGGTCATTTGGTCTTTTTTACTATATAGTTGGTATTCAACCAGAATAGGCTCTCTACCACCACAATCACTGCCTGAATTAGTCATTAGCAGCTCTAAACTGCTGAGGCGTAATAAATATAGAATTTCAACAGGCCAGAGCTGAACACCTCAAAGCTTTTTCAGAACGTCACAGCTATTTAATTGGAGGCGGTAAGGCAATTTAAGCTTGTTTTACCAACTGTCTTTAAAAAGAAGAATAAGAAACACAAGAACACCACAACATTGCTGGAGGGACGCTGCAATGGAGACTTATGATGATACTTTCCTGCAACATTCAGCATTCAGGAGGACACCAATGTATCAGAGAGTTATTTGTTTACATTCTATGATGGCTGTCAGAATTAACGTGTTAACACATGCAGTTCATTTTTCTTAATCATGATTAATACATTTATCATTATAACAGCATAAACACTAGTGTGAAGGGTGGAAACTTTGTAATGTGTCCGCCCAGAGTCATTTCACACAACAGTGCCAGAGCCCTTCTACCAAGGAAGCCTACAAGCTTAGCATAAAACAGCATAATGCGGCTGTCCCATAGACATTCTATGGGCGATACTCTGGTAACACACTAGGTGACTGTTACACTTGTGTTGACGCTCTCACACGAATCATGAATGCAGCTTCAAGATTGCTGTAAAAAAGTGGATAGCCACAGTCTACTGACAGATTAATAATGTGGAGGATGAGAGTTTAAGGGATTTAATACCCATTGCAATGAATATGCAACCTATGTGGGGACTAGTTCTTACTATTAATCAAACTCCCACGTAGACTTTAGTAAATGTTTAATGTTACTTGATTTGGTAATATTTTAGTGCATTTCTATCTTTATATGTTGAAAGGCTATGTTTGGAAAAAAAATGTAAAGCATTATATTGCTACATTTCGTTTTGTTTTCATTCCTAATATGGAAAATAAATGAATTGTGACAAAAAAATAAATATATAGTGTCAAATTTCTGCACTATTAAAAGTATGTGATTAATTACGATTAGAAATGTTAATCAACTGACAGCACTACATTTTATTAATTCACATTTCATTATGGACCATTATCACTTGTGAGTATTTTTATACATATACACAGATGTTAAGAGCAACCAACATTAAGCATCATATTCAAACAATTGTAACTTCCAAAAACTGTAAAAATTCCGAGCCTGTGCTTTATTTTAATATCCCAATAGGCAAGCCCATATTTTTATATTTAAAAAAAAAATTATATTCTTAAAAGATGATCAAATGTGAATTAATTCATTTTATAGGTATATCATAGTATTATGTTACATTCTCCTGACAATAAAAATGAAAGATAAAGGGAACAGAATTGTCCTTCATAGAAGCATTAAATTACATTTTATTAAATATTTTAATAAGAATCAAGTTGTCATTTTTATTTGTATAGTGCTTTTCACAACACACATCATTTCAAAACAGCTTTACAGAAAATCATGCATTAACAGAAAATGAAACTGTAATATCTATAAATTCTTAGTCATCATTGTGTAGTTTTATTAAATATATTTGTAAATTGTGTATAAAAATAAATAATTAAATAATAATTGTGTTTAGAACCCCAGTGAGCAAGCCGAAGGTGACTGTGGCAAAGAACACGAAACTCCATAAGATGTTGGTTAATGGAGAAAAATAACCTTGGGAGAAACCAGACTCACTGTGGGAGCCAGTTCCCCTCTGGCTGAACTCATGAATATAATGCCAATTTTAGTTATTTATGTGCAGTGCAAGTCATGCTTTAAAATTATTAAACAAAGTAAGTGTTAAGGGACAGTGTTTAAACAAACAAAGATTTTGTATGAACTGTAAGATTAATGACTAATGTCCTTGAAGTGCATCCTGAATTAACTTCTGAAGTTCACATAGATGCATAGTCTTTTGTGAGTTGGCTGATGAAGGCTTTTTTTGGCAATTAATTGATAGTCTATATACTCCATTTTAAGAGTGTAGTCCATCATTAGACCAAGGTGATGCAGGCAGAGATCAGTGAGATGCATCGCAGTTCAACTGTTAGGTCATTTCAGTGAGGTCCAAGGTTCAGGCAGTGGCATATGTATATTGGCATATATCCCATGTCTTATGGTTGGAGCTGGCATCAGTTCATCCTCTGAAGTCCATCGTAATAGACTGAAATGACGTCTGGCTGGCATGCTGAGACACATAGCAGTGGAGTCTGACACCAAGCAGGAATGGAACTGATATGAATCCAGAGGTAGAGACAGGGAAACAAATAGAATAATATTAGCCTAGATACCATACATTTTTTTGCAGAGTTAAAATGATTCTGTTTCTGGCAAACCTAACTAAAGCAGCCTAATTGTGAGTTTATGAATACATTTGGTTTATGGCTGGCTAAATAGATGAGTCTTTAATCTGGACTTGAGTGTGTATGTGTCCCAAAGTGTGTTAGGGAGACTATTCCAGTTTAGGAGCCAAATAGGAAAAGGATCTACCTCCTTTTGTGGATTTTGATATTCTAGGAACTATTAACAGGCCAGCATTTTGCGATCATAATGGACTAGATGGAATATAGCATGGTAGAAAATCACTTAAGTACTGCAGAGCTAGACCATTCAAAGCTTTGTATGTAGTTAACAACATTTTAAAATTAATATGAAATTTAACAGGTAGCCAATGTAACGATGATAAAATGGGGCAAATATGTTCATATTTCTTGGTTCTAGTCAGCACTCTGGCTGCTGCATTTTTAACCAATTGAAGTTTATTTATTTAACTTGCTGGACATCCTCCCAGTAATGCATTACAATAATTTAGTCTTGAGGTCATGAACGCATTAATTAGTTTTTCAGCATCAGCAACAGAGAGCATTTGTTGTAATTTAGCAATATTTCTGAGGTGGAAGAATGCTTTTCTGCAAACATTGGAAATTAGATTTTCAATGGACAGTTTGGTATCAAATATAACACCTAAGTTCTTCGCTATAGAAGACAATGTAAAAGTACATCCATAGAGCGTCAAATTATATTTTAGCTTTATATTTTTTGAGGTTTTTGGTCCAATAATTAGTATCTGTTTTGTCGGAATTGAGTAGAAAGGAATTTCTGGCCATCCAATCTTTGATTTCATTGATACACTCTGATCATTTGTAGGAATGTGAAATTTCATTGGGTTTCAGCGAAATATAAATTTGGGTATCATCAGCATAACATAAAATATTCCATGATTCATTATTAAATCTCCCAGGGGAAGCATATAAAAGCAGAAAAGCAGATGCTCTAAAACTGATCCCTGTGGCACTCCATACTTTTTTTGATTTGACAATTCCTCGTTTACACAGGAAAAAGTGGTAGTGGCCTGCTAAATAGAACCTAAATCATCCTAATGCAAGTCCACTAATGCCAACATAATTCTCAGGCCTATTCAAGAGAATGTTGTGATCTATGACGTCGAAGGCAGCACTAAGATCTAAAAGCACTAGAAGAGAAATTCAGCCACGATCAGATGATAAGAGCAAGTAATTTGTAATGCAGACTCTGTACTGTAATGGGGCCTAAATCCTGACTGAAATTCTTCATATATACTATTTCTCTGTAGAAATGAAAATAGTTGGGAGGAAAAAACCTTTTCTAGTATTTTCAACATAAACGGGTGATTTGAAATCAGCCTATAATTAGACAATTCTCCATGATCAACATGGGGCTTCTTAATAAGTGGTTTGATAACTTCCATTTCAAAGTTTCGAGGAGCGAGGAACTAATCATTTTTAGAAGAGGTTCTGAGATTACAGGGAATACCTCTTTTAAGAGCTTTTTTGGTATTGCACCTAACATAATGTTGTGGCTTTTGATGTTTTGATAAGTTTTGTTAGCTCTTCATGACCTATGACAGTGAAGGATTGAAGTTGCCCATAAGGAAAATTATGAGGCACTGTTTTATGAGGTACTGTGACAGATGATTCCATAATTCCAATAAAAATGTGATCACAAAAAAAAAAAAAAAATCTCTTATACATATAGATCAGGTAGGGTTAATTTGGGGCAGCAGCTCTTCTGGTAATATTAGGTGTTTCATCAATATTATGTGGTCAGTGGCGAATGAACAACCTCTGGTCTCTTCCATCTCACTTGACGCTGAAAAGGCATTTGATATGGTAGAATGGGATCATCTTTTTAAGATTTTGGAAATATACAGGTTCGGGAATGCTTTTATTGGATGGATCACATTACTTTATAGACAACCGGTAGCAAACAAATGTATTAATTTCAGATATTTTACTCTGGATAGGGGCACCCGGCAGGGTTGCCCTCTTTCCCCATTATTGTTCTGTCTTGCCCTGTAACCATTAACAGCCACAATAAGAAAGGAGTATGATTTTCCAGGGGTGGTGGCGGGAGGTGTGGCGCATAAGCTTTTGCTGTATGCAGATGATATTTTTGTCTCTGAACCTACTAGATCTATGCCTTGCCTCCACAGAATTATCAATTCCATTTCTAAGTTCTCAGGATGCATAGTTAATTGGTCTAACTCCGAAGATTTGGCTCTGACAGCTTACTGCCCAGAAACGGCTTCCTTAGCTGGGAGGCTTCCAGTGGCCCAAACAGGGCATTAAGTATCTGGGCATTTTATTCCCAGAAAATTTGTCTGATTTATTTAGAGTTAATTCTGATCCCTCAAATGAACGGATAGAGTCAGAGCACGTCAGATTGCATTGGTGGTATAGTGGTGAACATAGCTGCCTTCCAAGCAGTTGACCGGGGTTCGATTCCTGGCCAACGCATTTCATTTAGGGCCAGTGGTGGCTCAGCAGTTAAGGCTCTGGGTTACTGACCAAAAAGTACCAAGGCCCATGACCCTATCTGCTCCAGCGGTGCTGTTTCATGGCTGACCCTGCGCTCTGACCCCAGCTTAGATGGGATATGTGAAAACAACTGCATTTCATTGGCTCTGTACCTGTACTCTGCACAATGACAATAAAGTTGAATCTTAATCTTAATTCACCACCTCAATCTCTTAAAACCGTGGAGAAATGAGGTCCCTGTGACTTTGATGTTTTGGGAGAGGGAGTAACAGACCGGAGGTGAACTTAAAAACCACTGATCAAGTCACCCGGTCACTTGCGGAGACAACCTCTCACAGTCACAAGTTGAGGAAGTTGCCAGGTTGCAGAGAGAGTTCTCCGATGTGTTCTCGCCTCTTCTCATTTGTATGAATCTCATAGAGGACAATACTGAAACACCCCAGGGGTATTGGTACACAGTCAGCCCTACCATTTACCTGAAAACAAAAAAAGTGATTAGGGAAGAATTAAAGGCCATGCTAGATATGGGGGTAATAGAAGAATCCCACAGTGACTGGGGCCAGTCCATTGGTGCTGGTTACGAAGAGTGATGGGGCAGTCAGGTTCTGTGTGGATTATAGAAAATTAAATGCAGAGTCTAAATTTGATGCGTACCAATGCCTTGGATTAATGAACTGCTCGATCGCTTATGTATGGAGCCAAATCAATCTCATTAATAATTCACGCACAAAAAATGATTCACACATGCGTAGACATTTTCACATGCATGAAACCTAATTCACGTACACAAAAAAAAAAATCACGTGCGTGAAAAAAATATATATTCACAAAAAGCTATTCACATGCACAAAATAAAAGTATCCATATGTAAAATACATTTTACAAACGCAAAACGTACTTCATAGATATACAACTATTTGCAAAAAGTTTCGAATGTTTAAAATGTATGAGTGTATCCATGAATCTGAATGTGCAAATCGTCATTCACGTGTTAATCCCCTCGGATTTGTGTGTGTGTGTTTTTGAGACTTTCCTGGCAGAGATCTCTTCCCACGTGGGTCTGTCGTACTCTTTAGCCAATCAGATGCGAGCTTAACCAATCATATCATAAGCCACTGATTCTGCGCACCTTTTGCGCAATATGGATTAATTAGAGGCTGCACACACTATGTTCCATATGGGCATTATTTATAGATGTTGAACATACAAGCAGAGGTGTATAATAACAAAGTTCAAAAAAATACATCCTTTTTTTTTTTTTACTAATAATTTGATAAGTTTAGGCTTAAACATTATGAAAGCTGATAAATAATGAAGTTCTCTTATGGTATTGCGTAAGCTAGCTTACGCTACGGGAAAGATTCATCTTTTCTGAGATATTGAAGCCAAAAAATTATCCTTAATTTTGTATCATTTGTCAACGCAGTGCAGCAACTGCAGACCTTGAGCGGGCTAGCTAGTGAGCTCATTGGTTGCTCTGCTGCAGCCTATAGACGAACTTGGGCGAACTCGCGTCCAATGAGAAGCGTCCGCGCGCTTACTGCATCAAAGCCCGCCAAAATGGGCATGGCTAGAGTGCATATAAGCGTAGTTCGTAGGCTGGAACCCTGATTTTCATCTCTTCAGCGAAGCTCTTCGCATCTCTGAACTGGAAGCCGCGTCGCCGTTCGAGGGGCATCTAGCAAGCTTGGACAGCGCTCGAAGAAGCCGGCCGTCTTCGCCACCTTCAGCCATCCTGCGAGCTACGCCATCCGGCGACGTATCCTTTTTTAGAGCAAGCTAAGTTCCTCAGCGAACTTCACAAAAGAGTATCGAGCATCTTTTTAAAGATGCCTCGCGACTTCCTGCAGCTCATGCGCGCTCCTCTCAGCACCGGAGACCGCCACCTCATCTGGCGCTCTCTGCCTGGGACGGGAACATGCAGAGCTCGCCCTCGCTGACGGCGGATGCGACCTCTGCGAGGAGCTTCGATGTCGACCCTGCGGGCTCGACTCGAAACATGCAAAACCGAAGCCGCCAGCCGCTTTTTGTTTCGCCAGCACAAGAAGCGCCGCTCCCAAAGGCTGCCGGAACCGGTGTTAGAAGCGACTGCCTCGCCGGAGCCTCTCCCTCGAGTCTCGCTTTCACCCTCCCCGCCCCCCCGGGACGCTGCCATCTGGGATGACGAGGCGGAGGATAAGGGTTGCTGTTCCATCATGGCTTCGGACAGCGAGGAGTGGTCAGGTTCCCAAGCCTCCTCCTCGGCCCAGGAATCCAGAGGATTCGGTAGCAGCACACTGTGGCATTACACTGGTGCCGAAACCCGGAAGATTATTAGGAACACCTGTCTTCCAAAGGATGGAACAGAATCGCCCCGTAGAGTCCTCCCAGCTGGCGGAAGTCCTCCAGTCCCTCGCTACACTCCATCAGAGCCACCAACAATCCCTGCTTGAGCTCCGGCAAGACCAGGATCGTCACTTCTTCGAAATCATGCGGGCTCAAGCAGAGGACCGGCACGCCATCCGGAGCCTCCTCAGCCAGGAGGCCGCTCCAGCCGCAGCCGCGACCCCGGACACCAGCGCCACATTACCCCCACCCGCGTTACAGAAGATGGGGCCGGCAGATGACCCAGAAGCGTTCATCGACCTGTTCGAACGAACGGCGGAAATTTGGGGGTGGCCCCAAGACCAGTGGGCAGCCAGTGTAACGCTGTCTAAGCAAGGACAACAGGAAGCAAGACTTCAAGACACGGTAAGCCTTTTAATTCCCCTTTTTGTGCCAACAGTATTCACAATTTCTTTAGTATTCACAATTTCTTTGTACTCGAACGCTGAGTTCGTTGTCCGTCTCTGTCTCTCTCTGCTCTGTGGCTGCTGGCTTTTTAACCGCTCTCCTCGCTCTACTGCAATTAGAGACAGGTGTTAGACATAATTTAGCCCAGGTGTGAGCGCCCTTACCGCTTTTCTCTCCCGGACAGGCGCTTGACCACGCCCCACTGCCACACACACCTTTGCCCGCCCTCCGCGAGATGGCGGTCTAAACCGGTGCTCCCGTCTAGGCCTGCAGAATTACTTCCGCCTGTGTTGGCCGCGCCTATGCCGCCGCCGGCCAAGCCGCATCTGCTCTGCATTCCATGGCCGTCTTACAGATCCTCCAAGCGGACCTCCTTCAAGAATGGGATGAGAAAGGCGGACACCCAGAGGCTGTTTCAGATCTAAGGAGCGCGACGGACAATGCGCCGCTCTCTCCGTCCGGTCTCTTTGGTTCCGCGGTGAGTGGCATTGTTGACCGTTTCACGGAAGTCCAGAAAGCCACCCAAGCCATGAATTTCTTCCTGCCTCGTCGCGCTAGCTCCTCTGCAGGCCGCCCATGTGACCAGCCTCCTGCACGAGCCTCTTCACAGTGCCCAGCTCAGCAAAGCCAGACTTTTCAGCGTCGACAGGGCAGCCGCCCTAGGTCGCGCTCAGACAGCCGCCGCAGACCGCCGCCCCACCGCGGGCCTCGGCCTAAGATTGCGTTGAAACCTGAGCAACCGAAGTCCTCCTAGCTTTGTTGCGAAAACGACGGCTCAGTCCCGTCACAGCCGGACAGCCGTCAAAGCTTCGCCCTCTGTCAGTCCCCTTCTCTCAGGCTACTGCAGTGGTGGATTCAGCAGCCAACAAGCCGGTGATACTGCCCGCTTGCCTGCACTCAAACGCCGTTTTCACGGCGACCCAAAGAAATCTTGTAAAGAGCAAACATGTCTTATGTGTAGAAAATGTGCCCACAATCCAGTGTTCACCCCTACACACAAGCATTACACTTCCGTGTTCCTATCAGAGCCCTCAAATAAGCGACACAGCCGCCAGTGTTAGAGTCAATAAAGCGCCTGATCAGTCATGCCTTCTCTGCGCTTGTCACGACCAGCCTTGTGTAGAAATGTGCCACAATCAGTGTTCACCTCACACAAGCATTACACTTCCCGTCGACAGTCACATAGCGGACAGCCGCCAGTGTTAGAGTCAATACGTGCTCCGCATGCGGTGCCCATTCTCTGCCGCTCTGTCACACGACAAGCCTTGTGTAGAAAATGTGCCCACAATCCAGTGTTCACCTCTACACACAAGCATTACACTTCCCGTGTCCCGATCAGAGCCCACTCACATAAAGCGGACACAGCCCGCTCGAGTGTTAGAGTCAATAAACGCGCTCACGAATACGTGCTCGCGCCCATTCTCTGCCCGCTCTGTCACACGGCCAGCAAACACTTCTCTGTATGTAAGTCCCATGCCCGTGACTATGCTCACGCATCACTTAACAGATGTGACTCTTTCCCCATTCACCTCAATCGGGAAGTCACTCACAGAACAGCCTGTCCCTGCTGTCTGTGTGCAGTCATGCATAAGCACAGTAAGCGCGCTCACACATTCTGTTCAGCGGGCTGTGTGCGGCAATCAGGGCGATTTGGCCATTCACCCTCTAGCATTACGCTTCAAAGCGTGGGAAGCTATCCCAGGATATCCAAATGGGTGTTAAGCACAATAAAACAGGGCTATTTGCTACAGTTGGATCGCCGCCCTCCCCGCTTCAGAGCTGCTCGAAACTATTGTGAACACGGAAGCAGCCTGCATGCTTCGTTGAGAAATAGCAAACCTTCTGTGCAAAAGGGCCATAGAGAAGTGCCGCCTTCGCTGAGCTGAATCGGGGTTTTACAGCCGTTATTTTCTTGTTCCCAAGAAAGACGGTGGCCTCAGACCAATATTAGATCTCAGGGTTTTGAACAAGGTGCTTGCAAAAAGACCGTTCAAAATGCTTACAATCAGGAAACTCCTCGCGCATACGCGCCAGGGGACTGGTTTATCTCTCTCGATTTCAAAAAGATGCCTATTTTCAGATTCAGATAAATCCCGTCACAGGCCATTCTTGAGATTCGCCGACGGCCAGGTTTATCAATACACCGTCCTTCCGTTCGGCCTGTCTTTAGCACCCAGTACTTTCACAAAGTGCATGGATGCGGCGCCGCACTCCTCGCGGAGTCAGGGCTTACGAATTCTGAACTATTTGGACGACTGCCCGATTATGGCACAGTCACATACGGAGCTTCTGTCTCACAGAACAGTTCTCCTCAGCCATCTGAACAGTTTGGGTCTTGCAGTCAATTGGACCAAGAGCTCACTACAGCCCAGTCAGGCAATTTCCTTCCTTGGAATAGAACTAGACTCCGTGGCAATGACGGCTCGCTTATCTACACAGCGCACGCGCCGTGTTCAGCGACTAGCCGCGTCCTTTCAGATGAACAGCCTCACGCCTCTGAAAAAATTTCAGAGAGTGCTAGGTTACATGGCCTCAGCCGCAGCAGTACTTCAGCTGGGTTTACTGCGCATGCGCCCGCTTCAGCATTGGCTAAACACCCACGCGTCTCGCCGGGCTTGGGCCACAAGCCGCCAGCCGATCAAGGTGACTCAGACCTGTATTTCAGCTCTGCAGCCCTGGACAGTGGCCGAATGGTATCAGCGGGGAGTGACGATGGGAGCTGTATCTCGCCGAAAAGTCATCTCGACAGACGCGTCCAACACGGGTTGGGGCGCGGTCTGCGAGGGCTCTCTGTTTTTTTTTTTTTTGGCCTATGGTCAGTTCAGGAAAAGCTCCTTCACATAAATTGTCTGGAAATGATAGCGGTCGAGTACGCGCTTGTGCGCTTTCTCCCGGTCATTCAGGGTCACCACGTCCTGGCCCGTTCGGACAACAGATCTGTGGTATCCTACCTAAACCGTCAGGGCGGTGTCAGATCCAGGAACCTCTTCCATCTGACGAAACGCATACTGAGTTGGTCCCAGTGCCACCTGCGCTCGCTGAGGGCGACGCACGTGCCAGGCCACCTGAACAACGGCCCAGACAGACTGTCCAGAGACAATATTCCCCAGGGGAATGGTCCCTGCACGCTCAAACAGTCCAGAAGTTATGGCGCATATTCGGCAGAGCAGAGATAGACCTCTTTGCGTCAGAAGAGAACTCTCACTGCCCAATATTTTTCTCGAAGCGACGACGCGCTGGCCCAGGACTGGCCCAACCGCCCGCTTTACGCCTTCCCTCCCGTCTCGCTATTGCCACAGGTAATGCAGAGGATCAGGGAAACGCGTCACTCGGTGCTCCTCATAGCCCCGCGTTGGGAGAATCAGACATGGTTCCCGGAGCTTACGCAGCTGTCACTGACAGCGCCATGGCCCATCCCAGTTAGAGCAGATCTCCTCTCTCAAGCTCGCGGCACGATCTGGCATCCCCACCCAGAGCGCTGGGCGCTGCACGCGTGGGTGATCAACGACTACCCGTCGCTCTGCCAGAAGGGGTAATAAACACCATCATACACGCTAGAGCCCCTTCCACGAGAAGACTCTATGCGTCAAAATGGTCTGTGTTTTCAAAATGGTGCACCGACAGAGACCTGGACCCACGGACATGTGGGGTGTCGTCGCTGCTTGTGTTTTTACAAAGAGCTGCTGGATAAGGGCAGATCCCCATCCACGCTCAAAGTGTATGTGGCGGCCGTCGCGGCATTCGCTGAACCCCTGCACGGCCAGTCACTGGAAAAAAACGAGCTGGTCATCCGCTTCCTCAGGGGAGCTAGAAGGATGAACCCCCCGCGCCCCCCATCGGTTCCTATCTGGGATCTTTCTATAGTTCTCAAAACTATGAAAGCCCCCCCTTTCGAAACGCTTCAATCTGTGGATTTCAAATACCTTTCACTCAAAACCGTTTTTCTGACTGCCCTGTCATCAGTCAAACATGTGGGAGACCTTCACGCGCTGTCTGTCAGCGCTGCGTGTCTTGAGTTTGGACCAAGTGACTCCAAGGTCATTTTAAAGCCTAGACACGGCTATGTTCCCAAGGTGATCGGTACTCCTTTCAGAGCACAGGTCATTTCCCTATCGGCGCTGCCAGCATCCGATAGCGAACGCGACGCCAATCTCCTTTGCCCAGTCAGAGCACTGAGATTGTATACTGCGCGCTCCGCCACTTTCAGATGCTCTGAGCAGCTTTTCGTTTCGTTCGGAGGGCGCACCAAAGGTCTCGCCGCCTCAAAAGAGACACTGTCTAGATGGATAGTGGACGCTATTGCTGCCGCATACTCGTCAAAAGACCTGCCATGCCCGTTGGGCATTAGGGCTCACTCCACTAGAGGCATGGCCTCATCGTGAGCATGGTCCAGCGGGATTTCCATTCACGACATATGTGTGGCGGTGGGCTGGGCTTCCCCCTCCACCTTTGTCAGATTTTACAATCTGGAAGTGCCCGCCCTGCAGGCAAAACTACTAGCGGTTTAATAGGCTACAGCTCCCCTGGTGAGCTGCACTGATGGGACTCATTCCACACAGACCGGCACCGCCGCTCTGTCGTTCCCTTCCCACAATGTGCTTATGTATTACACACACACTGGCCCGCACTCTTGCCGGCCAAATATTATTTCCCCACTCACAAGGGCTCCCCCGGGTCCTCCCACCCCCGGGGCTCATGCAGTGGATGCTTGGCGCGCACGGCGTTGACAATGGGTTCCGTGAGCGTAAGCTAGCTTACGCATATCTGAGAGAACCTCTCGTAAGAGAACGAATCGGTTACCTAACGTAACCTCGGTTCTCTCTAGACGAGGAACGAGTATTGCGTAGCCGGCCGTGCTTCGCGCCACGGCGACTTTCGCTTCATTCAATGAAAACCAGGGTTCCAGCCTCACGAACTACGCTTATATGCACTCTAGCCACGCCCATTTTGGCGGGCTTTGATGCAGTAGCGCGCGGACGCCTCTCATTGGACGCGAGTTCGCCCAAGTTCGTCTATAGGCTGCAGCAGTTGCCGCAGAGCAACCAATGAGCTCGCTAGCTAGCCCGCTCAAGGTCTGCAGTTGCTGCACTGCGTTGACAAATGATACAAAATTAAGGATAATTTTTTGGCTTCAATATCTCAGAAAAGATTAATCTTTCCCGTAGCATAAGCTAGCTTACGCAATACTCGTTCCCTCGTCTAGAGAGAACCGAGGTTACATTAGGTAACCAATTCGTTATGTGCAATCTTTACCTTTCCAGGAGACCTGTTCATATAAAAGTCAATCACATGCATTTACATTTTACATTTAAGTTATGATGTGTGAATAAATGCCAGCGCTCATGAAAATGTCCAAAAGTATCTATTTTTATATTTTATGAAGATGGTTTTGTTTAAGCAAAACTAGTTTTATGGTGGTTACTCAAGTGTTAAATGTTTTTTGCACATTGCTGTAGTTGCCTGAGTGTTCTAGGTGGTTGCCTATTGGCCCAAATGAAAAGAGCCCACCCCCACAAGTCTCTGTTCTGGTCACTAATATGACTCAACTCCCTCCTTCAATGTTCCATTTTTTATGGACTGTGGTGTTCATTTACACTCATCCCATAAATATGATCATTCTGATATGACTTGAATGCACCATTTTTAAATTTTTAATTCTCTCATAATTTTCTCAGCCTCGTTCAATCCAAAATGTGAATGACTTTCATTTTTTGTTCCGCAGAACACACACACACACACACACACACACACACACACACAAAAGATTTTCAGAAGAATATCGCTGTTATGTAGGTCAATTCAATGTAAATGAATAGTGGCCAGACCTTTGAAGCTCCAAAAAGCACATAAATGCAGCATAAGAGTAATCCATGGACTCGAGTGGTTACACCAATGTCTTCTGAATAGATCCAATTGGTTTTTGGTGAGAACAGACCAAAATATAATTCCTTTTTCAACTATAAATCTTGACATTGGCAGTCTCCTTGGCGATCAGGATTTCAAGCTTGATTACATGTCCTATAGCACCATCTAGGGCTCTGCGCATGCGTAAAGCACTAGAAAGTGAAATCAAGCTTGAAATCATTATCATGCTTAGAGATCGCAATTGCAAGATATACAGTGAAAATTTGTAACAATTTGGTTTGTTCTCACTCAAAACCAACTGAATCACTTTAGCGGTCATGGATTTAACCACTGTAGTAATATGGATAACTTTATGCTCCCTTAATGTGCTTTTTGTAGCTTGAAATGTCTGGCCACCATTCACTTGCATTGAATTGACCTTTAGAGCTGAAATATTTGTGTGTAAGAATGAAAGAAATGTCATACACATCTGGGATGGCATGAGGGTGAGTAAATTATGAGCACCACCAATCAAATAAGTTGCCATATATTTAATTAACTGTTCTGTAATTTATGCAATTTACATGTACTTTTGATACTTAAATAAATTGAATGTCATTTACTTTAATACTTTTACTTAAGTCTTTTTCGCATGAGCTACTTTTACTTGAGTCAGTTTCCATGAAGGTATCTTTACTTTTACTCAAGTATGACAAATGGATACATTATACAACACTGCATACAAGGCAAATGAGGCTTTCAAATCAGCTTTTGTGTGCGTAACAGGTCACTTTCCAGGTCACTTTTTTCACTTTTCCAAAGGTTTTCACATTGATTCATAGATGTCAATGCACTTGCAGTGCCCTTTTGGAGTTAAAGCTCAATCCACTAGAGGCATGGCCTCTTCATGGGCATTATCTAATTTTGTTTCCCTTGAAGACATCTGTCTAACTGCAGGTTGGGTTTCCCCCAGCTCATTCACTTAGTTTTACAAACTTGGTGTCACCTCTCTCTCTTCCCAAGTGCTTACTGTGAAGCAGAGCTAGACTGTATATTCTGCTACTTACTACCAGCTTATTTATACATGCTCATTCCATAAGCCACTGTCAGATGTCACCCTATATGAATTTCACCACCTATTCAGCTTGTGCCTTCATAATACATATTCACACATGTCAGTGATTTAAATCATCCTGGAATTCTGTACTGCCCGAATCGGCTAGCATCATCACCTTATATATCCATCTTTTCTTAATTGTACTTATCCCTTCTTATTATGATACAAAGAGGAGATTCTGTGTGTGTCTTTAACTACCCTGTTGGCTAATATGTATTTCTGCGCATGTGAATCAGTAGCATGTAGTTATGGTATACATTTCCCTTAGCGTCAGCGACGCAGCATTGAAATGACTGACTTGAAAGGGAGCGTTAAAATTACGACTGTAAACACTGTTCCCTGAAAGGAGTGAATGGAATGCTGCATAAGCTGGCTGTGCTACTGAATTTTCGCTACAAGGGCAGAGTATCACTCTGTACCTTTCAGTCGATTATTCTGAGATAGCACTGTGCTTCGCCGTATATACACCCAATGATATGCACGGGAAGGCAAAGCACAAAGTGCTATCTGCCATTTAAAATTGGTGAGATTTTAAAGAGTTTCGGAGATGGTTACATCTGTGAAAATAACCCACAGCATCAACAACACAGCATTTTATTCCCTCCTTTTAGGGAACAGTTGTTAGAGTCGTAACATAATCGTTTTACTATAGTGATATTGTAGTAACCATGTTTTCATGGCTTAAAACATAGATTTGCAATTAACTGGTGTTAATAGAGTAAAATATGCTGGTTACAACAATTTTACTACAAAATACCACGGTGATACTATAATTACTGTATCCGTAATGGATGTAAGGACAGATCCATGTTCCAATTGTTTTTTTCTCTTTCATCCATATTTCACAGTACAATTTTACAAAGTATTTAAAACGTGAAAAAAAATGTCTAAATGTTATACCTGAAAATAAACATTGGTTGCTCTTGCATGATCAGAGGCTGAGAGTGAGGCAGTTTCCTCCAGCGAGGAGTCCCGGTGACTTGGTAAATCCTGGAAAATCACTATATTGTTAAGAATGGGCATGACCAGTATCTTGTTGGTTTGTGGTATAATGTAATTAAGTTGAATTATAAACTTCATGTAATCATGAATCACTGCTGTATTAATTTACATTCTATGGTTTTACCTTTTAAAACAAAATCGAGGTGACAAATATAAGATTAAATGTATACATTATAGTATAAAACCAAATGAACAACAATAATCTTACAGAACACAGAGTCAGTACCAGCCACAGTGCAAAATTAAGTGAAATGCACATAAAAAACATGCAATGCAGAAATAATTTCTGCATTTGTTTTGAATGTTGAAATCCACTGCATCAATATCAAGTCAAGTCATTTTTATTTGTATAGTGCTTTTCACAACACATAATTTCAAAGCAGCTTTACAGAAAATTATGGTTCAACAGAAAAGCCTGTAATATAGTAATGTTCAGGTCCTAATAGTGTGGTTAAAAAGAATGACATTATGGTAAATTGTGCCTTAAAATAAATAATATAAAATAATGATATTTATATTTAGACCCCCAGTGAGCAAGATTAAGGTGACTGTGGCAAGGAACACAAAACTCCATAAGATGTTTGTTTAAGGAGAACAAAAACCTTGGGGGAAACCAGGCTCAATGTGGGGGCCAATTCCCCTTTGACTAAACAGCATGAATACAATGCCAATATTAGTTATTTATGTGTAGTATAAGTCACGATTTAAATCTTTGTAACTAAGTAAGTGTTGGGGCCAATGTTTAAACAAAAAGACATTGTATTAACTGTAAGATTAATTACTAAAGTCTTATAATTTACATTCTTAATTAACTGTGAAAGTGCAAAGAGATGCATTGTCTATTGTTATTTGGCTGATGAATGCTGCAATTAATTTATTATCTACATATTCCGTTTTAAGAGTATCCATTTGTAATCCATCTTTTGACCAAGGTAATGCAGGCAGAGGTCAGTAAGGTGCACTGCAGTTCGTTTAAGTCCAGTTTAAGTTTCAGGCAGTGTCCAGATAAGTATCCCATGTCTGACGGTTGATGCTGGATCAGTTCATCCTCTGTGAAGTCCATCGTAGTAGACTGAACTGATATCTGGCTGTTAGTTGTCATCACTCAGCAACATGTAGTAGTGGGAGTCGAACATCAGGCAGGACCAGATTTGGACATCATGCAGGACCAGAGCTGGATCTGGATATGTATTGCGAGGTTAAGACAGGGAAACAAATTTTATAATAATTCGCGTAGATACCATTCACTTTAAAACATGATTATAGAATATAAGATGTGTTTCTGGTTCCAGCATACCTAACTAATGCAGCATAAATAAGAGTTGATAGATAAATTAGGTGTATGCCTAGCTGAAAAGATAAGTCATTAGTCTAGACTTAAACTGAGAGAGTGTTTCTGAGTCCAGAACCATCTTCGGAAGACTATTCCATAGTTTAGGAGCCAAATAGGAAAAGGATCTACCACATTTTGTGGATTTTGATATTATAGGTATTATTAACAGGCCAGAAAGTATTTTGCGATCTTAGTGAACGTGATGGAATATAGCGTGATAGAACGTCACTTAAGTACTTTGACAGAATTAAATCTAGCTTATGATTATGGTGTTGAGTTGATCCTGTCAAATTTTGTCTGACTGACAACAGAGTTGAGAATATCAATAAATGCTAAACCCAGTGTATCATTTTCTTTATCTATGTGAATGTAGAAGAATTAAAGCTCTGTCCAAAGTAACTACTAGATCTGACAGAAAATCAGCAAATTCTCTAAGGAAATCAGAATATGGCCCTGGTGGTCAGTATTATTATACAGTAATAATACTGATTATTATATAGTAAGAACAAATGTTGACAGAATTGTTATTTATTTACTGTATATCTGATGATGTCACACTAAGCATTATCAGTTCAAAAGAATTGAACATATATATGACCGCTGAGTAACACCAAAAACCTCACTATAATTTGCAGCAACATCTCCTTGAACTTTCAGGCAAGATTCATGTTTATAGCAATATCCTTGGGGACGAGACTCATTTAAACTAATATATTCATTCTGTTTATGCCATGTTTCAAACCAAGAAAATCTAAACAATGATCTGTAATAATTTAATTTACAATTAGTGCTTTGGATGAAAGCGATCTAATGTTTAGTAGCCCTATATTTATAAGATGTTGATCTTAAATTTCTTTTGTTATTCTCAAGTTTGATATCAATAAATTAAACCTAAATTACTTAGTGAGAGTTTCGGGTACAGACACAGTCTTTATATGATATCTAGATGATTCAGTTTCTATGTTTTGCAGTGTATGTGATCTGTGTGACATCTCAAGGCAGCCAGCAGATGTTCAGATTAGCCAGTTTGTCTGCTTCCTGACCTGGGCCCCAGTTAGTCAAACACCATCACTATTAAGACTATAAGCCAAATTACTAGAGAGGAGAGTGGCACCTTCCCTGGCGGGATGGAGTCGTTTCTCTTTGGTAGGTCAGGTCTACCCCAAAATCTCATCCAATTGTCTATAAATCCTATCCTGTTCTGTGAACACTACTCAGACATCCAACCATACAGCAACACTGATCTACTATAAACCTCATCACCACGATGAGCATGGAGGGGACCAGAGCATATTACACTGTTTGACATAATTTTTGCAAGTTCACACACCTCTTTAACATTATCTTTAGTGATCTCTGACTGGCGAAGCTGGACATCGTTAGTGCTGACATGAATAAGAATCATAGAAAATCTACATTTACCATTAGCCAGCACTTAATGAAATTAATTTGATGTTAGACACTCTGGCACCCAAAATGCAGTGTACTATGTTGGCTGGAGTCTCACATTCCTTACAATAGAATCACCTATAATTAGGTGATTCTATTGTAAGGAATCACCTATAATTAGGGCTCAGTAATGCACCTTCTCAGTGGGTGCATTACTGAGTGGGTAGAATCTATTGGAAATCCTAATAGGAATGGGAGAGTGGAATTTCCTGCCCTTGGAGTATTCTGCTAGGATGTTACCCAAATGCCCTACTACAGGGGCTGTACAGGTGGAACCGAAGTGTGTGTTGCTCACTGTACTACCAGCATCCGAAACAATATCTACAGGCTTCTCTTTCTCACTGACCTCCACTAGCATTTAGATGCGTGCCTCTAACTCTTTGCTATTTTAATTGTTTTTGTACAGCGCTTTGAGATGTACATTTAAAGGCACTATAGAAAATAAAGGTTATTATTATTATTATATAACTCCTCAACCTTCTTCATCAGACAGACTAATTCCCTACATTTATCACATGTAAATCCTTCACTGTTGATGGATGAAGCTACTATAAACATGTGGCATGCAGTGCAAGTAGCAATAACATGTACTGATGCCATGACTTACCGCAATTGTTTGTTGTTGTGGTTCTTCTTGGGCAGCGTATGTTTAAGACCGATGTGAATCCCTCACACAATTGTTTTTTGTTATGGTGGTTCTTGAAAGCTGTGCTTTGAGATCGATGCAATAATTAATGTAACACAGTGGAGAAAACGGGTGCACATGGTGAAATGCATGCAGTTTAATTGTGATAAAAACAGAAAGTGGATGCACGTGGAAAATGCACGCAGTTGAATCTTGCTTAAAAATGACAGAGATTAAATGCTGAAAACAGAAAGATAATCAATGCTAAAAATGCTAGCAGGCTACAAACACAGACTCGAGCAAGCCACCAGCAGCAATAGGAAACTCAAGTAGATTGCTTTGGCAGGAAAAAAAGGTGATTGACTCTCAAGAAAAAAAATTATTATATATGGTCAAAACCAAACATTTCAATTGAACCACTCTCTTTAGTCTGTCACTGACTTGCCAGGTCAAGACAGGTATAACACGGTTTAACTACATTAATTAAATGCGTTGTTGTTTTATTTTTCATTAGTGCTAACAAATAAATGTGTGCATGTTCACAGTGTATTTTCATTTTGATTAAGATAATTTAATTAGTAATATCTATAAAGCAACAGTTTTCATTTATTAAAAAAGGCTGACATTCTAGCATTTCTATATACCAATTAATGAGATAAATAAGCTATAATACTGCCATTAAATTTGCATTGTTATATTATAAACATAAAAATATTAAAAATACAATATAAATATAATATTACCAATGGATGAGTCACGTTTTCGGACGTGTGAACGGTGAGCTCTGCGCACTTTGCTAGTTTTGATACTTTTTGTGTCAGAAACCAGTGAGATTCGATACACCCTGATCCATAACTGTTCTAGGAAGACAATATGTAAAATAATTCAAAATCCTGAGGCTCTGGAGACATCGGAGAGAGAATTAGCCGCTAATCTGCAAGCGACCTAGGTGGATTTGGGGTGTGTCTGGGAGAAGCTGGAGGATATGGAGAATTGTAACTAGATGAATAATGTCAGATTTGTTGAATTCCTGAGGGAGTAAAGGGTCAGAATATGGTGGAATTCCAGGACAGGTTCTTTAAGAATCTGCTTGACATAACAAGCCATAAGATGGAAATCGAGCGAGCTCACAAGGTCCCGGCTCTGCAATCTGTTGAGGGAGACAGGCACCGATCAATTCTGGCCAAATTTCTGAGATCATCCAATAAAGATCTTGCGTTATGTGAGGCGAGAAGTAAAGGAAGGCTTTCTTGGAAGAACCAAAGCATTTTCTTTTTCCCAGACTTTGCAAATTCAACAATAGAGAAAGTGATCGATTCAAGGAATTCAAGAAACTTCTAGATCAACGGAAGGTCGCTTTTGCACTGATGCTTCCAGCCAAATTGAGAATAGATACTAAGGATGGCTGTACATATTTACATGTCCCCTGCAAGCAATGTCCTTCATAAAGTCAATGGAGTAAGTTATTTTGTGGTTCTAACATTGCAGCCAAGCAAACCGACTCACTGAACATCCACTTTATCGTCCGAGGAAGCTGAGCACATTTTATGTTTCTTTTTGTGCTGGTTCCGCCTAGCGGCTGTAGTTTTTTTTTTGTGTAGCACCACTCAATTGGAACAGTGTTGTGGATGAATCTGCATGTTCTGATGCTTATCCCTCCTATTGGTTGGAGGTTGTTTTGTGGAGTATTGCTTCCAAAACATTGGAGTGATTGGGTCATTTGTTACACTCATGTAGCAGTTGAATTGTCTGGCTCACTGAACATTTGACAGTCCGAGGAAACTGAATGGCCTTTTTTTATTATTAATTAATTCAATTATTTTTCTTTTTTTTGTGTGTGTTGTTCCGCTAGAGGCTGTAGTTTGTTTTGTGAAGGAACACACCTTCGGGACAGTTATGTAGATGAATCTCCACAATCTTTGTGTTTATTCTGCCTATTGGCTGGAGTTTGTTTTATAGATTATCTTCTGTTGTGTTTTTATAGAAATACCAGACTTGAGCAATCCGATGGAAAAGTTGTCGCGGGGGCTCTCGTAAGCCTACATGGACTGTTTGAGTTTAGAAGGATGGACGCCGTTTGGCGCTGTCATGCATGGGGTTAATGTATACATTTTTCTTTTTTTCTGTTTGTTTGGTTGGGGGGGAATTTGGGGGTTGATTGTTGCACTAATATAGAATCTGGTCTTTATAATGAAATTTTTGACACACAATCTATTTTTTCTCCTATGTCAAAATGTCATATGTTAATATGAGCAGATTGTCTCTTTCCACTTGGAATGTTAATGGGTTGGGGCTCCCCATAAAAAGAAGGAAAGTTATTCCTCTTCTTAAACGCAAGAAATATGATATACTGTGTCTTCAAGAAATGCATCTTTCCCAGCAGAAAGCTGAAAAATCTTCTACAATTGAAATGTCTTAAACAGATTAAAGATAAATTAGTTTGAGTCATTATTTTTTTAGCAGGAATTCAGGGGCAAAGTTTGATTTTGGCTAATATTTACACACCTAACGCTGATGATCAGGGCTTTTTTATAGATCTTGATGGGATGCTGCAAGCTGCTGGCATCCCCATGATTTAATATTGGGAGGAGACTTTGATCTACTGATGGATTCAGTCCTTGATCATAGTGAAGAAAATGTGTGTAAGCCCCCTAGCAACACTGATGCTTCACAGGATGTGTAAAAATGTTGGTCTTACAGATATTTGGAGACTTTTGGGGACTATAAATGTTTTTAATCAATCCATAAGATTTACTCCAGAATCTATTTTTTTTATATCTGAGTCCCTTATTTCATCTGTTGTTGATTGCTCAATTGGAAATATCTTAGTCTCAGTTCAGGCCCTGGTGAGTTTAGAGATGTTGCCACATATGGAGAAAAATAAATCATATAGTTGCAGCTTTAATGTATCCCATTTGCAAAATCCTGAATTCCAACAAAAAGTTAAAGGCTGAAATCAATGTTTATATGGAGTCGAACTGGTCCTCGGTGTCCTCTGCACTTTAGGCGGAAGGGAATATTAAAATTGAGGCACAGCTGAAGTGCTGAATGTCATCTGATGGCCTCAGAGAATCGACCCAATTGAAATACAGATATAATACTATTTTGTTGTGGAAGCTGGAGTTTTGACTATTCAGGGCAAGTCATACTTTGATTCAGGAGACAAAGCAGGGAAGCTTTTGGCTAGATATATAAAGCAGAGAGAGTCTTTTTCCACCATTCCCTCAGTGAAATCAGCTGGTGGTAAAATATTTACCTTGGCCATTGATATTAATAATGCTTTTAAAGAATTCTCTATAGAATCTTGATCTCTATAGTTCCACATCTTATAAAGATATTAGAAATCCCTAAACTGACAAATGAGCAAAAAAAAAAAAAAATTATTGATTCTGAGATAACCTTGGAGGAGCTTGTTGAGGTAATTAAGGCCTTGCCTACAGGCAAGTCTCTGGGGTCAGATGGCTTTGCCACAAAATTTTTTAGCTCTTATGCTACAGAACTGGCTCCACTTTTGTTAGAAATACATACAGAATAATTAAAGAATGGAAAGCTTCCCCAACCATGACACAACCATGACGGATCAGTCTGATTCTTAAAAAGAACAAAGATCTAAGTGAGAGTAAGAGTTATTGTCCAATTTCCCTGATCCAGCTAAATGTAAAAATATAATAAAAAATTCTGGCTAACCGATTAAGTTATGACATCTCTTATACATATAGATCAGCTGGGGTCTTTTAGGGGCTGCAATGGGGTAATAATGTTAAACGTTGATTTGTGTATATATGTTGTATTTTTATTTGTTATTTATCTATGAATCAATAAAAAAATATTTATTGAACAAATAATATTAACACTGTTAATCATAATTACTAAATTCTTCACATGATGGTGCTAAAGAAAAAAAAAAACAGCGGTGCCAAAAGTGTCCCTTTGCACCTCCTTTGGCAGGTGGTTCACCTTTCAGCATGACAATGACCCTAAACACTCTGACAAAAAAAACAAGGCAGTGTCTTATAGATAGAAAGGTCAAAGTCATTGAGTGGCAAAGTCAGAACCCTGACCTAAATCCAATAGAAAACCTGTAGATGGACTTAAAGAGAGCAGTCCATTGCCACTCATCTCGCAATTTGACTGATCTCAAACAATGCTGCAAGGAAGAATTGGCAAATATTCCCCAATCTAGGTGTGCGATGCTAGTAGAGACGTATCCAAACAGACTGTCATTAAAGCAAAAGGCAGTTCTATGACATATTAAATCCAGGGGTTTGATAACTTTTCAAACCCTGTTATTCTAGATTTTCATCTTGTTGAAAAGGCAAAATTTTTAAATAAAGCTGGAAAAAATATATATTTTTAATTGGTTTGATTTCATGCTGTAAGACCAAAAAAGTGACTTCCAAAGGGGTATGATGATTTTCAATAGGCACTGTAACATGAATAATGTTTAATGTTATAACCAAGTTGAAAAAGTTCATTTATGATACATTTAGAATGCAATACATGTTACAAGTCCATATGTTACCAATCACAAAATAAAAATCTAATTATTAAATCAAATAATAATTTTGGTCTGTTCCACACATTAACTCTGTAAAGCCTGACATACAGTATGAAAGAATTGTCAGAAAATGTTATTTTATTTTACATTAAACTGTTTTTAGTTTGGGGCATAAAATACTTTAAAAAAGGAGAATTGTAAAACTTTTTTCACTGAGTCTCAGGAACTTATGTTAAGATTACATCACAATAAATTGTAATGTAAAATAATGAGATCTTTATAATGACAGAGCAGGCTGCATATATTAAAATACACAGAACTATTAGTTCACACTTTAAATATATCTTATAATTAGTTAATGTCAGAATTTTCAAAGCTCTGTGGAATGTTTACTTTGCATTATGTTTTGCATTCTGTCACAATAGTTGTATTGACTCACAATAGTTTGTTCCCTGTCAAAAAGATACACTTTGATGCTGCGCTGATTTAGCGCTTTGGGAACAACTTAAGGTGTGACCAGCTGTGAATATGTGTGCAACACATCAATGAAATTGACCAAAATGTATAGCCTCTGCTGGTGACATCATTGGATGCAGGGCTATAAATAGATGCGTCACAGGTGCATTGTCAGATCTTTTGTCTTCAGATCATTCTGTGTGTGTTGTGCTTCCTAACTGTCAGAAACGTTCTACTCTCCTCTGTTAGGAGTTAGACTTTGCACAGAAACCTTTCTCTCTCTTTTTAAAAAAAAAATTAAAATGACTGAAAGACAGAGCAAGCGGTGTGTGTTCCCTTGTTTACGCTCTATCAACTCAACTCAACTCAACCCAATTTTATTTATAGAGCACTTTCAAAAACCACACTGGGTACCAAAGTGCTGTACATGGAGTAATAAAAAATAAATAAAATCACATTAATACAGCTTAAGAATGCAAAAAACATTTAAAACCTATAAAACAAGAATAAGATAAAATTTACCTAGTACAAATTATAATGCAATTAATTAAATGCTAGGGAAATTAGATACGTTTTTAAGGCCCCCTGGAAAGAGAATAGAGACGGAGATGATTTTATGACCAATTGAAGCTCATTCCAAAGTCTAGGGGCTACCACCGCAAAAGCTCTATCACCTTTAGTTTTTAGGCGAGATCGAGGAACTAACAGACACAGCTGATCACCAGAGTGGAGAGACCTTGAAGGTTGATTCAAATTTATTAAGGCAGAGATGTACTCAGGTGCAAGACCATGAAGAGCCTTAAATACATACATCAACACTTTGTACTTGATTCTGTATTGGATCGGTAACCAATGTAGTGAAATCAAAACTGGGGTGATATGGTCTCTTTTCCTGGTTCCAGTTAAAAGCCTAGCAGCTAAATTTTTACCAGCTGCAGGCGAGAGAGAGAGGCCTGACTCACACCCAGATACAAAGCATTACAATAGTCCAATCGAGAAGACACAAAAGCATGCACAACCTTCTCCAAATCATCAAAAGAAAGGATGGGCTTCAACTTTGCCATAGTTCTAAGATGGAAAAAACGATTTTTAACAACAGCATTTATTTGTCGATCAAACTTGAGCTCAGAGTCAAATATAACACCCAGGTTTTTTTTACATTGGGAAGTTTTTTCCCTGGAAGCATTGACAAATTTCTTTCTAAATTTACCTCACATCCCCTTATTTTAATTGAAGAAAGTTGTTTGCCAGCCAACACTTCACATTCTCACGGCCATGCATTTATGCAGAGAATCAAAAGAATGATGATTCCCATGTTTAATAGGAAAGTAAAGTTCAGAGTCATCAGCATACAGATGGTAGTGTATGCCATGCTTATCAAAGATCTTTCCTAACTGAAGCATGTAGAGGTAGAATAAAACGGGTCCCAAAATGGAGCCCTGAGGAACCCCACATGTTAAAGGAACAACTGATGAAGAACAGTTCTCTAAACAGACTGAAATCGTTCTACCCTTGAGATATGAAGAGACCCAATCCAAGGCTAACCCCTGAATACCAACCTGGTCTCTTTTGATAAGTATGTCATGATCAACCGTATGGAAAGCGGCACTAAGATCCAGCAGCAGAAGACCAAAAGGACTACCAGAATCCACACCTAATAAAATATCATTTAAAACTCTCAACAGAGTGGACTCTGTGCTATGACCAGCTCTGAAGCCTGACTGAAATTTATCGAGAAAATTATTGATGGCTAAAAAATCATTTAATTGTGCAAGCACCGTCTTCTCTAATATTTTTGACATTGAAAGGATCATTTTGATATAGGTCTAAAGCTGTTCATATCAGATGAATCAAGGTTTGCTTTCTTAAGAAGAGGCTGAATAACAGCATGCTTGAAGCATTTGGGAACAATACCAGTGGTCAGGCTCTATGGCTGAGAGGGACACACACCGGTTTTGTTTTGTATGTTTGGGGGAAGAGCATGCTGCTCTTGTGTTGGGGCGGGGCGGGTGAGAGCATTGCGATCTGTTCTCAGTCAAAATGCTTTGCACTAGTCTTGCATATTTCCGTGAGTCAGCGCCCACACTTTCATCATGGGGCTCTCGTATGGATCTGGCTGAGGAGCGAGAGATGGGTCCGTCCCTATCGCTCGCTCTCTCCCCAGATCCAGCTGGTCCTTCCCGTGATCCTGAAGCGAGCTCTGATGCCTCTTCGGTTCATGAGGGGGACCTTGAATCTCTTGAGTCTGCGGACTTCGAGTTACCCACCTCCGAGCATTCCGGGCATGATAATAAATCATCGGAGGAATTACTCGAGGTGATTACTCGTGCGGTGGCCAGGCTTCAATTAGACTGGCTATGAGAACAAGAGACCCCCAAACGCTCCAAGTTGGAGGACAGATTTCTGTCTGGTGGCCAAGGGAAGGGAACGCCTCATCAGTCCCTTCCTTTCTTTGATGACCTCCATGACGAGCTCTCCCGTTCATGGAGGAAACCTTATACTTCCCGTGTCTTTGTGCCCTTGGCGTCGATATATTCGACTATCATTGGTGCTGAGGCACGTGGTGCTCGGTGATGCCGCCGGTTGAAGAGCCTGGCTCGGCATCATCATTAAAAAACCCACTCTCCCCACAAAGCCGTGCAGGACCACCTCCACGCTTGTGGGGAAGGCTTATCAGAGAGCAGGTCAGGCTGGTGCTGCCCTGCACACTATGGCAGTGTTACAGGTGTACCAGGCTGATCTGCTGAAGGACCTGAGTGTGGGCACCACGGTCGATGAGGAGGCTGTCTCCGAGCTTCGTCGAGCCACGGATCTGTCTTTCCATGCGACCAAGCAGACTTATGGCTCAACCTGTCGGGCATCAGAGACAAGGACAACGTTTTCCTTCTCGATGCCCTGGTTTCGCTTCTGGCTTATTTGGTGATGCTATGAATGTAGTTATCACCAAGTTCCAGGAGGCGAAAAGTCACAAGGAAGCCTTTGGGCAATTCCTTCCTTGCGGCACTCAGGGGGAGGGGCCGTCAGCCACCCAGCCCACACCGGTGATTCTAGACTTGAGGCTTAGAAACAAAGCATGGCGAGTCATGCTCCCTTTCGTAGAGACTGGGGACCGGCTCGTCGCCCTCAGCAGCCCCCAAAGCAAGACCTCAGGGCAGCCATTTCTAAGAGGAAAAAAACCCAGACGGTCAACCTCTCCATTCCTGCCGCCTCTGGTGTTTCTGGAGTTAGAGGCTTCCAGCGAAGTGTTGGGTGTACCGTTGCTTCCTGCCTTAGTCCAGGACACGGAACACTCGACATCCCCTCAACAGGAAGTTTCAAAATGAATACCCATCTCAGAGAACCTGACAGCATGGAAACTTCTGCTGGGTATTTCTATGTGGTTCCTAAGAACAGTAGAAAAAGGCTACAGAATTCAATTTGTTCGCCGTCCTCCGCGTTTTAACAGCGTGGTTTCCACTAATGTGAAACCAGAGCAAGCATGTCTACTGTGGAAAGAACTGCAAAATCTCTTGGTCAAAGGGGCCATAGAACATGTTCCCCTTCCAGAGAAAGAGTCAGGTTATTACAGGTTCCCAAGAAGGGTGGGGGGGTTGCATCCGATCTTAGATCTTCGAGGCTTGAATCACTCAGTCAGGGCGTACAAGTTCAAGATGCTAACTATCAAGACAGTCGTGTCCCAAATCCATCATCACGATTGGTTGGTCACGATCGATCTCATGGACGCATACCTTCATATAGAAATTCTGCCACAACACAGGAAGTTCCTGAGGTTCGCTTTCGGGGGCAAAGCCTTCCAATATCGGGTTCTTCCATTCTGCCTAGCCCTATCACCCCGACATTCACAAAATGCATGGATGCAGCACTGGCTCCTTTACAATGCCAGAGCAGGAAAGACTTCACAGTCTTTGTCCTGTCCGTGCCCTTCAGACTACTGTCCACCGCACTAGCCAGTGGCATAAGTCAGGGCAACTATTTGTTTGCCATGGGGGCCGCATCAGGGAAGTGGCCACCACCAAGCAGACTATGTCGCGTGAGGGACGCTATTGCCCTGGCCTATGAGGTGCGCGGTCAAGCTTCATCAGTAGGTATCAGGGCTCACTCTACCAGAGGGGTCGCTCCACTAAAACCTTGGCTAGAGGTGTCCCTCTGCAGCATGTTTGTGGTTGTGATGCGGCAGGCTGGTCCTCTCCACACACATTCATAAGAGTTTATAGTTTGGATGTTCATGCCACTCCGGGCTCTTATGTCCTTGAGTCAACATCAGAAGCTCATGTCTGAGACCTCTCGTGCTCTTGTGAGCACAACTACACAACCGTAAGGGGTCCGGACATCCACAGTGCAGCGGCGTGGGTATTCTCTTTCCCAAAGCGCTAAATCAAAGTGTAGCTTTTTGACAGGGAATGTCTCGGGTTACTTAACTGTAACCCTTGTTCCCTGATAAAAGCGGAACGAGATGCTGCGCTTCGTTGCCGCACTGGGATGCCCCAGGACTGCTCTTCAGACAAAATACCTGACGATGCACCTGTGACGCATCTATTTATAGCCCTGCTACAGGTGCATCCAATGATGTCACCAGCAGAGGCTATAAATTCTGGTCAGTTTCATTGACGTGTTGCACACATATTCACAGCTGGTCACACCTAAAGTTGTTCCCAAAGCGCTAAATCAGTACAGCATCTTGTTCCGCTTTTATCAGGGAACAGGGGTTACAGTTAAGTAACTCGAGACGTTTTCTATCACAATAAGTTTTGCTTTCCCCTGCAAAAAGTTTTGCTTTCCCTCACAATCAGTTTTGCGTTCCCTTGCAATAGTTTGCGTTTTCTTACAATACCTTTGTAAATCTGTTACAAAGTAAAACTAATACTATAACTAATGCTAATCATCCTGTTTTTTTTGTATCATATTTTGTTTTTTCCTCTATTATTACTACAGTTTTATTACAAATATCATGGTTGAAATATTGTTGTAGTAAAACCATGGTACATTTTGTGGTTATTGTTTTACAACAAACACCATAGTTCAACTATGGTTACTGTAGTTAAACCATGGTTAATTTTTGCAAGGAGTAGATAAAAGGTATTGTGAGGCAACAAGTTAACACAAAACTATTGTGAAACTATTTCAGAAAATAAATTTCCTCTGTGTTCTCGTAGTGGCTCTGTACTTAGCAGACATAGTCACTAAGGAATGTCATTGTATGAAAAGAGCAACATAAAGATTCTTGAAATAATTCTCCTTTTTTGTTCCACAAAATAAAAATAATGGTGATAATAATAATAATAATAATAATAATAATAATAATAATAATAATAATAACAACAACAACAGAATACAGTTTGGAAATAAGGTGGATAAAAAAATTATGGAAATAATTAAATAATAAAAATGTATTAATGGCTGAACCATTATTTTTAAACATTAAGTTTGTTTCATATGACTCACAAATCTTTAACCTTTTTAATGATGAATTATCAACATAATTGATCAATTTGCAACACTAAATTGAAATATCTATTAAAGTTTATCATATTTTTACTTCCCCATTTTCAGGCAAACCTACAATTTACTTATCTCTACCTTTCAGGTTTGCTTTAGAGCATATCCTATTGCTTTAGTTTTGGGAATAAAGGCAATTGAACTATTATCCCGGCGCAGCAAAATATGAAGACAAAAACTTTCCCACAACACCTTTTTTATTCTTTTCCATTGTTTAGCTCTCTTTCTCTCTCATCTGCTACAACCCCCTAGCAATTCTTGCGACTAACAGCTTCCTTTTCTTATCTCTCCCTACCCACCTCTCTCTCTTTCTCTCTCTACCACCCTGACTTTCACTTCATCCTTCAAGTGCAGCGCACCCATCCTCCCCATCAGGGCGTTCTGCACATCTGTATTCACGTCACGTGCCCACCAAAGGTTACATGGCCCACTTTCTTATCAGCAGCAGGCATTCTGGAATATCAGGCCTCTCACGTCTGTCTTTTTGAGAGCTATCTCACTCCTTCTCTTTCCCTCTCTAAAGGCATTCTGTTGACTGCTGGATAAACAACCTCCACTGACCTTGTTCTTTATTTATAGCCCCCGTCAATGCCCACCCACCCTCCACTCCCCACCTCAGAGTGATCTCTCACTGAATAAAATGAAAGAAAAATAGTATGATGGGGAAAACCCATAGGAATGAAAAAAAAATTAGATGACTTTAATATCTACAGCAATGAGCTTAAATTAAGAGTAAATGGAGACTTGTGCTGGAGTTTCCTGCATCTCAGATTCAAACTTTAATTTCCTGCTTCAAGACCTTGATCTCATAAGTATTCATAGATATTTGCACATAATGTTTACAAGAACATATTTGTACAATTAAATGGATTCTTGAAACACACAATATCGATATATTAACAACACATAAAATGTAAGCGCTTCTACATATACAACTTTAGAGATGTACAAATCTTTAAAACTCCACTGACAGCTGGTTGGAACTGAATTTCCCAGAACCTTTGAGGATAATGATGCAGAGTTCAATACTTTGATGGTGTGATTTTTTTTTTTCTTTACCAATAAATTATTTACAAACTTTTTTTGAGAATGAGCTTTTTAATGGCATATCCAGATGGGACTAATAAAAGTATTGTTATTTGTACCAGTTGTGTGGCTAAATTTAATTATCATCAAGGCTTAAAAATTATGAAATATAAGTGAAACAATATAGATGTTAAAATGTAAAATCAATGTGTGAGGTTTGCTTTTTAGAGGCTGCAAATAGGAGCTTCCAGTGCACAAAAATACAATACAATACAATACAAGAGATAATAATAAAAAATAAAAAAGAATACAAATTGAATAGAAAATAAGTATATATAGAATACACAATAAGACAATATATATAGGGGCAGTTTTAACTGTTCATGAGATGTAAAGCCTGTGGGGAAAAAACTGTTCCTGTGCGGTTCTTGTGGTCAGAGCTCTGAAGCGTCGGCCAGAAGGCAACGGTACAAAAAGGTAATGGGCAGGGTGAGTGTGGTCCAGAGTGATTTTTGCAGCAGATTTCCTCAATCTGGAAGTGTTCAGTTCTTGAAGGGAGGGCAGTGCAACCAATAATCCTCTCAGCAGTCCGAACTGTCCTTTGTAGTCTTTTGACATCCGATTGTGTAGCTGCACCAAACCAGACAGTTACTGAAGTGCAGAGGACAGACTCAATGACTGCAGAGTAGAACTGTATTAGCAGCGCCTGTGGCAGGTTGAACTTCCTTAACTGGTGTAGGAAGTACACTCTCTGTTGGGCCTTTTTCACAATGGAGTCAATGTGGGTTTCCCACTTCAGGTCCTGTGAGATGGTAGTGCCCAGGAACCTGAATGACTGCACTGTTGCCACAGTGCTGTTTAGAATGGTCAGTGTTGGTGTGTTCCTCCTAAAGTCCATAGTCATCTCCACCGTTTTGAGCTTGTTCAGCTCCAGGTTTTTTTTACTACATGAGTGAGCCAGCCGTTCATCCTCCCTTTTGTATACAGACTCATCGTCATCTTGGATGAGGCCGATGACATTAGTGTTGTTTGCACACTTCGGGAACTTGACAGAAGTGTCCTTGGTGGTGCAGTTGTTTGTGTACAGGGAGAAGAGTAATGGGGAGAGCATTCCTGCGGGGCACCTGTGCTGATTGTACATGTGCTGGAAGTGAATTTCCCCTGTCTCACTATCTGCCACGTACCTGTCCATCAGAAAGCTGGTGATCCACTAGATAGAGGTGGGAAAAGAGAGTTGGTGTAATTTAGTCTTGAGAATAGCTGGAATGATGGTGTTAAAAGTCAAACTGAAGTCTACAAAAAGGATCCTTGTATATGTCCCTGGTCTGTCCAGATGTTGCAGGATATGATGCAATCCCATGTTGACTGCATCCTCCATAGACCTGTTTGTTCAATAAGCAAATTGAAGGGGATCTAGAAAGGTTCCAGTGATGTCCTTCTGGTGGGCCAACACCAGTCTCTCAAATTATTTCATGACCACAGACGTCAAGGTGACAGGTCTGTAGTCATTAAGTCCTGTGATTTTGGGTTTCTTTGGGACAGGAAGGATGATTGAGTGTTTGAAGCAGTATGGGACTTCACACTGCTCCAGTGATCTATTGAAGATCAGTGTGATGATGGGGGACAACTGGTTAGCACAGGATTTAAGACAAGCAGGTGAAATACTATCTGGGCCCTGTGCTTTCCTTATATTTTGTTTTCGGAAGGCACGGCATATCTCTTCTTCACAGATATTAAGTGCAGGTTGAGTAGCAGGAGGGGGAGGAGGGGGGTTGCAGGAGGCGTTTGTGTGAAGTGAAGGCCAGAGTAGGTTTGGGGTGTGAGATTGGGCCTTTCAAATCTGCAGTAGAACACATTCAAGTCGCCAGCCAATTGTTGGTTCCCCACAGTGTTGGGGGCAGGATTCCTGTAGTTCGTGAATTGTTTTAGGCCAGTCCACACTGATGCAGGGTTGTTAGCTGAATACTTGTTTTTCAGCTTCTCTGAGTAGCTTCTTTTAGCCACTCTGATTTCCTTATTCAGTGTGTTCCTGGCAAGACCTTTTACAAGACCTTATCCCCACCTCTGTAAGCAACCTCTTTTGCCTGATGAAGCTACCTGAGTTCTGTAAACCATGACTTGTCATTATTGTATGTTAAGCAAATCCTAGTTGGAATGCACATATCCTCACAGAAACTGATATATGATGTCAAAGTATCTGTGAGCTCATCCAGATTGGTGTCTGCAGCCTCAAAAACACTCCAATCAGTGCAGTCAAAGCAGGCATGTAGTTCCAGCTCTGCTTCATTGCTCCATATCTTTGCAGTCCTTACTAGTTTTAGCAGATTTTAGTTTCTGTCTGTAGGTTGGAAGAAGATGAACCAGGCAGTGATCAGAGAGTCTCAAAGCTGCTCTAGGGACAGAGTGATATGCATCCTTAATTGTTGTGTAGCAATGATCCAGTATATTCCTGTCTCTGTTTGTGCATTTAATGGGCAGTTCACGTGGGAGGTTTGCTTTGTTAAAATCCCCAAGAATAATAATAAGTGCGTAATTGTTGAACGAGTTGAACCAAAAAAAATGAGTATTGTTGTTCTGTGTATGTGATTTGATCAGCCAGCTATTGCAGCGCTGTATTCATGTACGTGTGTGGCGGGATATAAACACTCACCAGAATAAACTAGGAAAACTCCCGTGGTAAGTAGAAAGGCTTACAGTTAATAAAGAGCACTTCCAAATTAGGACAGCACATCTTCTTATGAAATATGTCGATATAGTACGCTTTGGTGTCTATGCAAACACAAGAAAAGGTTTGTATGAGAAAGTAGGTGAGATTACCTACGAATTTCTCTGATTACATGAAATGTCCACTGTGCAGCGCTAAAATCAAGTTAAACGTTCTCGCAAACAGATTTTAAGTTTAATGCACAATCTCACCATAGAGAAGTGGTTGAGCATAATGTGTGGGGCGAATGATCCGTGAAGAGAAAATTGCCCTTTTTCTGAGAATATGCAATAGTCCCATTTTTGTACAATGAGCGCTCTTTTGTGACAATCCGGCCAATATTTATTTGCGTAATACACACAGAAGCAACATTTTGAAAGAAACAGTATTGGGGAAGAGGTGAGAAACACCGTGTGCCTCGAATCGAGCCTTCTTTGGCTCTAGGTTGTGAATAACGGCGAGCTCTTGGTTCCTCTTCACAGGGTTTTCCCATCTGCAAATTTTTTGTGGTGAGATGGCGGGTGCTTACGATTGGGCCACGGTTTGCATGGCTTCACAGATTGCACAGCAGTAGCTTTCGGCAGTAGCTTTCAGCATCTCCAGAGATTTAGCCAAATATGCCGGTCCAGAACTACCAGGTTGCTCATTGCTTTGCCGATGGCCTGAGTGGTAGCTTTTGTGGCTCACAGCACCAAATCTGTAGCGTTGCCAGCTCTTTGAACAGATCTGAATTGAGGCCTTGCTCGTTCATTTGTTTTAGGAGCTTAGCTTGAAAAATCTGGAGCACTGACATGCTGTGGAGTGCTGAGCCAGCTTGGTCTGCTGCTGGATTAGCTCTTCCAGCCATTGCGGACGTCAGTATACATGGCTTGGAGGGGTGGGCAGGGCAGGATTTCCATCCTATGGCAGTCTTATGACAGAGGAGAGCTGTGACCACCTGTTCCACAACGGGAAGCTTTGAGTAGCCTTTTTTCTCTGTGTGGTCTACTTTAGTGAGGATGGCAGCCCCTCTGACCTGAGTGTGCAAAGTGTAGAGTGCACGCCACATCTTCGGAGCTCAGCGTGGACCTCAAGGACCACAATCTAGTGACGGCGGACAGTTTGCAAAAAGCATTCATCACGGTGAGACTTTTCCTAGGCGTCTCCTCATTTGGTCCCTTGGGACTTATCATAGAAGGGGTGGGAAGGGGAAAGGTTGGATCTTCCCACAGAACAAGGTCAATCCTAGAGTGCAAAGTCCAGAGATTCATGCCCTCACAGTGAGGGCAGTCTGTCTCCATGAGAACTGCTTGTGCATGGGCAAAGCCCAGGCAGTGAACATAGCTCTAGTTGTCAATCAGGCAGTGGCGTGTTCCGTTTGCATAGGGAACTTTAAAAAGAGCGGGTCTTTAGTTAATATTATATATATATATATATATATATATATATATATATATATATATATATATATATATTTATATACCTTTGAACTCAGAAGTTTACATACACTTTACATACACTTCATTTTTTAACCACTCCACAGATTTCATATTAGCAAACTATAGTTTTGGTGAGTCCTTTAGGACATCTACTTTGTGCATGACATGAGTCATTTGTCCAACAATTGTTTACAGACAGATTGCTTCACTTTTCAATGACTATATCACAATTCCATCGGGTCAGAAGTGTACATAGACATAAGTTAACTGTGCCTTTAAGAAGCTTGGAAAATTCCAGAAAATTATGTCATGTCTTTGGACAATTAGCCAATTAGCTTCTGATAGGAGGTGTACTGAATTGAAGGTGTACCTGTGGATGTATTTTAACGTCTACCTTCAAACTCAGTGCCTCTTTGCTTGACATCATGGAAAAATCTAACAAAATCAGCCAAGACCTCAGAAAAACATTGTGGACCTCCACAAGTCTGGTTCATCCTTGGGAGAACTTCCAAATGCCTGATGGTACCAAGTACATCTGTACAAACATTTGTATGCCAGTATAAAAACCATGGGACAATGCAGCCATCATACCACTTAGGAAGGTGACAAACAGAGATGAACGTAGTTTGGTTCAAAAAGTGCAAATCAATCCCAGAAAAACAGCAAAGGACCTTGTGAAGATGCTGGAGGAAATAGGTAGACAAGTATCTATATCCACGTATCGACATAACCTGAAAGGCTGATCAGCAAGGGAGAAGCCAGACTACAGTTTGCAAGTGCTCTTCTGGTCTGATGAAACAAAACTGAACTTTTTGGCCATATAGACTATCATTATGTTTGGAGGAATAAGGGTGAGGCTTGCAAGCCGAAGAACACCATCCCAAACATGAAGCATGGGGATGGCATCAACATGTTGTGGGGGTGCTTTGTTGCAGGAGGGTTGTTGCCAGATGGGCTGTTTTTTTGTTGTTGTTGTAATCAACAATTTGTTATTGATTCCACAAAACATATATAAAAGAGCAAAAAAAAAAAAAAACATATATATAAATATATATTTATTTAGGTTGTTTTACTTGCTTCTGTCTCTTCATGTAATTCCAGACTGACTCTATGTTCAGTGGGGGGCTCTGTGTGGGCCATCCCATCTTTTGCAGGGCTCCCTGTTCTTCTCTTAATTTATTTTTTGTATTTCCAAAATGAATATTTCATAGTTTAAAATATATTTCCCATTGGCACACTAAAGTTGAAGATATAAATAACCATCATAAGACCAATGTTTTTGTGAAACATATTATGTGCCTAATATTTATGCACAGTACTGCATATACATAGTGAGTTATTTTAATTTTAACTAAACTTTTTTTTAAATATAATTGGCTGGTAAAATTCTTCATTCACCAGCAACAGTGAATGTCCCACCCTGACTGCGGTGTCTTCAAAAATGTCTAACATTGTTTGTAGATCTGCCAAAATATCAGAGTCTGCAATTAATAATCAAATTTCAATATGAACTCAAAACATATATCATCCAATTCTACCAAGAACACATTATATAAACTATGCTATTGTCACAGACTGGCATAGACTCAATGATGAAAGGGAGATGTGTTAAATAACAAAGGTTAGTTTATTAGTGAATCAGCTGGAACAAAGTGTTCAAACAGGTAAGATAATCAGTAGCAGTGTTCTTGGAATGCAGGATGGTATGATAGTGATTGAGGGTTTGCCTTACAGATTTCTGGAGTACACACACACACACACACACACACACACACACACACACACACACACACACTTGGAAGGAGACGAGGGGACAAAGTAATACTGGATGTTGACGTAGATGACTGGATGATAACTGGGAAAACTGGATGTTGACCTGTGATGACTAGAACAAGTTAATAATGCTAGTTGGAGATCATAGAAGTAGATTGCAATGTATGTAGTCTTGTAGCTTCTGACGAGGCCAGACAATGACTGGGGGAGTGTGTGCTCTTCTTATAGTGCTGGTGATGAGGGTTGATGAGTGACAGGTGTGTCTGATTAGTACTCCGGTGACCGTGAATGTTGAGTGAGTGAGGGAGACCCTGGCGTGATTGTGACAGATATCCACATTCATTGTATATGGATATGCTCTTACTATACATCAACAATTGTCTCAAATAATTTTAGGTGAAGTGTCTGAGATGAGGAGTCGATACTATATAACAGAGAACTCTTTTATGTGTCCTGAGCTGTGAAAGAGCAACCTCTGAGCAATAAAATGTTCCTCTGGGGAAATAGGAAAGAAAGAAGGTAAAATTCCAAGAGAGCCCACAGTGATAAGTCATTTTTATTTACTTTTCACAACTCATCATTTAAAAGCAGCTTTGCAGAAAATAATGCATTAACAAAAAATTAAACTGTAATATCTATGAAGTCTTTGAGTGATCATTGTGTAACCAATAAGGCTGGCCCAGAGTGAGTCATGAAGGAAAAGTGGCATTGCCTTCCCTCCCACTGCTTGGCTGCTACACCTGACAGTAGACAGTAGTTTTTGTTTTTTTGACAACTCTTTACAAACTATCATTCTTATAATATTATATAAACACAATCCTATAATTTTATTTATTTTTTTTTTTTTTATAATTATTTCCATTGTGGTCCTCTATGCGTTTAAAAGTTAGGAGCAGAAGGAAAAGCTAACAATGTCATACTAAAAAAAATTAATGTTAAAAAACACTAAAATATCACACACACACATCAGTCATTTAAAACAAATGCTGCATCTTCTTACGGCCATTCTAAAACTCAGCCTGTATATATTTTAGAGACACTGGTAATCTATACCTGACAATTACTTTCCCTATTTAACTCTTTAATCCCCACACACACAGCTCCTCACCAGCAATGCACAATCCACCTGCATTAGATGCCCAATTGTTAGAGAAAGATGAGAGTGTGTTTCATAAAGTTTATACAGTAATTCACTGCAATCATAAAATATGCATTACTACACTGTTATGTGATATATAAAACATTTTGGGTGTTTCCAGCTAAAATCATGTTGCCGAAAAAACTTGCCTTCACTCTTTTTAGTTGAAAATAATAAGCATGTGCTTTGATCCTGAAGGAAACCGCTGCCTCACAAATTTCCTTGCCTTAATGCACATTGTGGATGTAGCCTTTACAGAAAAGCAGCTGAATAGAAAATTATGCTTTTAACAGAAAAGGAAGCTGTAATATCTTTAATCATTTTGCTGTTTGATAAAAACGTGATTGCAAATTGTGCCTTAAAATAATTAATAAAATAATTTAGACCCCCAGTGAGCAAGCTAAAAGTTACTGTGGCAAGGAACTCAAAACACCATAAGATGTTGGTTAATGGAGAAAAATAACCTTGGGGGAAACAAGGCTCACTGTGAGGGCTAGATACCCTCTGGCTTTACAGCATGAATATAATGCCAATATTAGTTATTTATGTGTAGTACAAGTCATGGTTTAAAATGAGTAAACTAAGTAAGTGTAAGGGGTTTAAACTAGAAGCTTGTGGCAGTTCATTTCCAGTGCAGTCCATCTTAAGTCCTAGTTTCAGGCAGAGGTCAGTGAAGTAACCCTTGTCTTATGGTTGGACCTGGCATCAGTTCATCCTCTGTGAAGTCTAGCGTAGTAGACTGAAGTGATGTCTGGTTGGCAAAGGCTGCAGTTAGTTGTCATCACTAAGCAACACATATCAGTGGGAGTCGGACATCAGGCAGGACCGAATCTGGGTCTGGCAGGCTCTGGTAACCTCCGGATATGAGTTCTGGGGTTAAGACAGGGGAACAAATAGACTAATATTAGTGTATATGCCATTATCTTTAGAGCAGGATTATAGAATATGAGAAGCGTTTCCGGTTCTGGCAGATCTGACTAATGCAGCATAGCTAATACTTATGTGTTGTACAAGGTGTTATAATGATAAATCTTTTAATCTAGTTTACACTTGTGTCATGTTCTCAGAAATGTAATCTTTGTGTCCAATTTAATGATGTCCAGTTTGTGAATGAATCGTTCTTTTGAACCTGTTCTTTTTAGTGAACGAGTTGAATTAGTTCACCAAATCGGACTGAATCGTTTGAAACAGTTTGCATCTCGAGTCAACACTGATCCACAAGTTACTCTGTCTTAACCTGTCTCTCGGATGTGCCTGACACTCTGAATCGAAATGAGCCGATAACCGGGAGTAATTTGATCCTAGAGCTGGTGATATCTGCTTTTACCAACTCTTCTTTGCAATGAACTGCTCCAACTAGTTTTCAAATCGGACTGAACACTCTGGTTGCAGCAGTTCTCGAGTCAACAGTACATTGAATAATAATTGATGTAAAGGGGATGGTTAGGGGAGATGGTGGTTTTACAAGGGGGATGCTTTTTGGTATTTCTTGCAACAATGGGGATGGCATCCCCTCGCATCCCCCTCAACTCGAGCCCTGATCATGATCTTACCTGTTATAGTAAAAGTACATTGTTCTCAGCAGGCTGAAGTGGATTTGCTCTATAAAGCATACATTCGATAATAAATATCCTCAATCTCATTCTTAAAAATCCCTTATGCCAAAGCATGTCTCTTTGCAATGGTTTGTCATTTAACAGTCATATAGATTAGAATGATAACCAGTGATGAGCCGGATTGGAATCCAGCCTTGCGTTGACCTTCTTGAAATGAGCTTATCCCACTACATGAACCAGTTCCCTTCATATTTAAGTGCTGGTGGACATGGCAGAGCGGTATAAATACAGTTCTTGTTCTGAGCCACTTTGCGTGGAATGTAGCGTGACAAATAGAATTACAAACTGCAACACCATTTTTGTCTGGATCATGAAGATGTTGAATTTCTTAGATGAATCACTGGTTAGTGAGGGCTTATATTACATGTCTGGTTGGATCAGCAGACTGTAGTAATATACATTTAAACCTGCTGCTAATATTCACTAAAGCTTAAAGCTTAATAATATATTGCCAATGATTTTAACATGTAATTGTCTTTAACGATTGAATCCCTTGAAGCCAATCATTTTCTGAATAAAAATTCACAAAAAAATTTAAATGGTCATTATTGTCTTATCTTCATTTTGTTCCAAATTCATATGCATTTATTCTTTTCTGTGGAACACAAAATTTGTATTTTTGAATAATCTTCAGGCAGCCCTTTGTCATACAACAAAGTTACTATATGACCAAAGTAATCCATTCAGATGTCTTCTAAATCAATTTTGGTATCTTTGTGTGATGAACAGACTGAAATTCAGGTCATTATTCACTGACAATTGTCTCAGTTAGAAGTGTTACAACCAGTTTGATATCAAACACATTTGGTCACAAGACAATCCAAAACCATTTACATACATATCATTAACTATAAATTATGTATAACCTGCATCCTATTTTAGCAATGATTTCTGTGTGAATGATTCCTTTTAGTGCCATTTTTAGAATTGTAAACTGTATGCTTTTGTTTTACTGTTGAACAAACATTAAAACATAGAACCTATGATATACAGTATATTGATGTATTGATTATATATTTTAATTTAACATAAAGATTATGGTATATCTTTTCAATGAAATGGTTAAAAAATTAAAATCTGGCTTTTTAATCTAACTTACTGAAAAGAGACATATTTACTATGGGAACAGGCCACGCCAACCACAGCCTTTTCTCTCTTTTTTGTCCCCACAGAGTGAAAAAATCTTTTGGCTGGGACCAAATGTATTTGCATCGGGGAAGGTGTACGAGGTCTTCAAAAAATGCAAGGTCTGAACAAGTGGCGGCAGATCATCTTGATGGCCACGCAATTGTTATGTATACCTTGTCTTGTTTCACTGTTGCCCTTTTGTTTGCCATTTTTGTCACCTTTGCATTCCTTAGTTTTCACTTTTGTCCCTTGTGTAGCTCCATAGTCTCTTTGTTAGCTTTCGTGTTCACCGTTCATTGTTTGCACCTGCCCTCATTAATTTGCCATTTTGCTTCTGTTTATCACCTTGTTATCTTGTTTGAGTTCTGTTTTGTTCATTGGCCCCTTTTTCCCTTGCTCATGTATTTATACCCCGGTTCTTTGTTTAGTCCTTGTCTATCGTTGTTTGTTGTTAGCCTGGTATGTGTTCCCTGCCTGAGTTCTCTATTTTGTTGCCTGAGTTCTCTGTTTGGTTTCATCGTGTTTAGTTTTCAGTTTTAGGTTTTATTTCCCCATTGAGGGTTGTTCCTTTGTGTTTGCTTGCTTGTTTATTTAATAAAGTCTAACTGCATTTGGATCCGTATCTCCTCGTCTGCCTCGCTGCTCAATCGTTACAGAACGATAGGCCACACATGGATCCAGCAGCTATACGGGCCAAATGCCGGCTGCTCAACTTGCAGCAAGAAGACCGTCCTTTAGTAGACCACGCTCTCTACTTCCTCCTCCTGGCGAGCTTTACGGACTTCCCGGACTCAGCATTGGTGGTTTTTTTAAGAACAGCTTAAACCCCTCACTGAGGGAGCAGGTGCCACAGGCAACGCCCGGCTGCACTCTCCGCGACTACCTGGAGACGACTCTACTAGCGTGCAGCTCACCGCTCCCTGTCACACCAGCCTCACCTGTCAGCGAGCAACCCCCACGCCAGTGGCTTCCCTTGAACCCGCATGGTCAACTTCGTCCGCCCGGAGGAGGAGGAGAAGACAGGCTTCCGCCTCCCGGCCCACGCCTGCCCCGGTCTGCGAGACAGAGCCTGAAGCCTGAAGCCAAGCTGACCAGGAACAGCGTCCCAGCTTCGCCAGTCGCATCAGCCCGGAGGAAGAGGAGAAGGGGTAAGGTCTCTGCTCTCCAGCCTCCGCCTGCCGCAGCCCCGTGCCCTAAACCCCCTTGGCTCTGCCCTCAGCGCCCAGCGAACCCAAGCCGGCGCATACCACGGTAACCCATCCAGGGCCTGTCGCCTCAGAAGTCAGTGAGCCAGCGCCTGTAGCCTCGATCGTCCCTGAGCCAGCACCTGTAGCCTCGACCGTCCCTGAGCCAGCGCCTGTAGCCTCGACCGTCCCAGAGCCAGCGCCTGTAGCCATCGACCGTCCAAGAGCCAGCGCCAGTAGCCATGACCGTCCAAGAGCCAGCGCCAGTAGCCATGACCGTCCAAGAGCCAGCGCCAGTAGCCATGACCGTCCAAGAGCCAGCGCCAGTAGCCACGACCGCCCAAGAGCCAGCGCCAGTAGCCATGACCGCCCAAGAGCCAGCGCCAGTAGCCACGACCGTCCAAGAGCTAGCGCCAGTAGCCACGACCGTCCAAAGGCCAGCGGCAGTGGTCGCGCCCGTCCAAGAGTCAGCTCCTCTCAAGCTTTCCAGAGCTCCGCCTTCCGAGTTTCCTGAGCTTTCCAGAGCTCCGCCTTCCGAGCTTTCCAGAGCTCCGCCTTCCGAGCTTCCTAGTACTCTGCCTTCCGAGCTTTCCAGAGCTCCGCCTTCCGAGCTTCCTAGTACTCTGCCTTCCAGAGCTCTGCCTTCCGAGCTTCCTAGTACTCTGCCTTCCGAGCCTTCCGAGCTTTCCAGAGCTCTGCCTCCCGAGCCTTCCAGGGCTCCACCTCCCAAGTCTCTCCAGCCTTCCAGGGCTCCTCCTCCCGAGCCTCCTAGGGCTCTGTCTCTCGAGTCTCTCGAGCCTTCCAGGGCTCCTCCTCCCGAGCCTCCTAGGGCTCCGCCTCTCAAGTCTCTCGAGCCTTCCAAGGCTCCACCTCTTGAGCCTTCCAGGGCTCCGCCTCTCAAGCCTCTCGAGCCTTCCAGGGCTCCGCCTCTCAAGTCTCCCGAGTCTTCCAGGGCTCCTCCTCCCGAGTCTTCCAGGGCTCCGCCTCCCAAGTCTCTCGAGCCTCCTAGGGCTCCGCCTCCCAAGTCTCTCGAGTCTTCCAGGGCTCCGCCCCTCAAGCCTCGCGAGCCTTCCAGGGCTCCGCCCCTCAAGCCTCGCGAGCCTTCCAGGGCTCCGCCCCTCAAGTCTCTCGAGCCTTCCAGGGCTCCGCCCCCCCGAGCCTCCTCTGGCTCTGCCTCCTATGTCTCCGCCTCCCGAGCCTCCTACGGCTCTGCCTCCCATGGCTCTGCCTCCCGAGCCTCCTACGGCTCAGCCTCCCGTGGCTCCGCCTCCAGAGACTCCTAGGGCCTCGCCTCTAGAGGCTCCTACAGCGCCACCTTCCTCGACTCCACCTCCGAAGCCTTCCAGCTCACCATCAGAAGAACCTCCTACGGTGCCACCTCCCTCGGCCCCGCCGCAAGAGCCACCCTCAGCCTCGACTCTGGCGCCCCTCCCGGCTCCGCCTCCGAAGCCTCCCTCAGCCTCGCCTCCGATGCCTCCTAGTTCCTTCCCGGCTCCGACTCTCCCGGCTCGGCCTCCCAAGCCTCCCTCGGCCCCGCCTCCTGGGCCTCCTTCGGCTCCGCCTCCTGGGCCTCCCTCGGCTCCGCCTCCTAAGCCCCCCACGGTCCTGCCTACGCCTCCTTCGGCGCCGCCTCCCAAGTCTTCTACGGCTCCGCCTCCGAAGTCCTCCTTGGCTCCGCCTCACGCGGCTCCGCCGGCCCCTATCCTGCGGCCACCACCCAGGACCCCCAAGCCTACCCACATCCCGTGGTCAACTCCCAGGCCTCCTGAACCTGTCCCTGCCCTGTGGCCAGCTCCCAGGCCTCCTGAACCTATCCTTGCCCTGTGGCCAGCTCCCAGGCCACCTGAGCACGTCCTTGCCCTGAGGTCAGCTCCCAGACCTCCTGAACCAATCCTTGCCCCATGGCCATCTCCTAGGCCACCAAAACCGGCCTCTGTCCTGTGGCCACGTCCCAGGTCCCCTGAACCGGCCCTTGGCTCACGGCCATCCCCCAGGCCACCAAAACCAACTTCTGTCCTGTGGCCTCCTCCTAGGCCCCCTGAGCCAGCCCTTGCCTTATGGCCAGCCCCCAGGCCATCTAAACCTGTCCCTGCCCGGTCGATACCTCCCTGGCCCCCTAAACCTGTCCCTTTGTGCCCCCATAGACTGCTTGCCTGTCCTCTCGGCCTCCTTGGACTGCCTGTCTGCCAATCTTTGCCCCCCTGGACTGCCTGTCTGCCACTCATTGTCCCCTTGGACTTCCTGCCTGCCCTCTGTGCCCCTTGGACTGCCTTCTTGCTCTTATGCCCCCCTGGTCTGCCTGTCTGCCCCTGGTGCCCTCATTTTGTTTTTTGTGAGTTTTTTGTCCTTGGTTTTTTGTTCTTTAGGATCGTCTGCCCACTTCCCTTAACAGGGAATTGCCTTTCCCACATTCGTAGCACCCTGAATGTGAGTGTTCCGTGTCTGGCTGTTGTGATAACAATGGACGTAAACACTGGCTGTGTGACCCAGGGAGTGAGGACGACGCTCTTTTTTGGAAAATGTGGGTACTGCAGCCCCTTGGGCGTGCAGCGAAAACAAAACAAGAGGGACTGGGGGACGGAGTGGTCTGGATACCAGCTCCAGGGTTCCAGTGGAACTCTTCCTCCCTGGGTTCTCCGTCTCAGTGGTGCTTGGGCTCTTAGCGCTAGAATGTGAGGTGGGGGTGTCAGCTTCCTTGTGGCCTCCGTCTGCTTCTTTACCACTTAGAACTGCTGGGCAAAGTCATTAATGTTGTTGCCTAATGTTGTGCACTGAGGAAGCAGACCTTGTCGGCCATAGTTGGCATGCCTGGACCACCATGGTGGACATCACCTGCCCGAGTGACCTTCATCACCCAGAGGGTCGGGTCCGGTCAGTAAAAGGTGCCCTCCATGACTTTGTGAGTTCTTCATGCACCTCGGGGAAGAATGGGACCAGGGTATGGCGTGGCCGTGAGCGGCGCTCTGAACCCAGGAACCAATCATCAAGCTGTAAGGGCTCAGGGCAGGGTGGAGGGTTCCACTCCAGCCCGACACTTGCAGCAGCCCAGGCAAGCATGGTGGTCAGCTCTGCGTCAGCCTCAGACTGGGCGGCCACACTCGAAGGTGGAAGCCCAGTGGAGTTCTCAGCGTCCGATTGCGCCAACCCGTTCTCTGATGCTGCAATCGAGAGCTCATCCTGCTCACATGTTCCAAAAGAGACATTAAACTCAACCTGAGGTGAGCTGCTTGTCTCATCCCAGAATTCGACCGGGGCAAACAAGTGTGCTGGGAAATGGGAGGTCCATGGGGGATTGTTCGGCGGGACCACTCCCATTGGGGTCCCCAAATCGCCCCCAGCACTAACCAACCCGGCCTCGTACCAGTAGGTTGAAGGCCAGGAGTGGGGAGTGGCTTTTCCCTGGAAGAAGGAAAGCCATGACTGCAACGTTGCCATGGTCATGTTCTCGCAGTGAGATCATGAACCATCCATGAATGCTGCCTCAACGTGACCATGGCTGAGACACGTGAGGCAGTGCTCTTGGCCGTCAGAGGTGGTGATATAGCGACTGCATCCATGAACTACACACAGATGGAAAGGCATCTTTAAAAAGATGCTGTCAGTGAGCATTCTTTTAGAGGAAATATACTCTTTTTCTGCAAGAATATATACTCTTTAGTTGTCAAGCAGAGGGGGAGTAAGCCGCTTAAATGCGCCGTATATCCAACAGCATACGCTTCTCTGTAAGGTGAATGGAACGGTAGTTGAACTCGCTCAGAGTTTAGAGGTGTTTTGGGGCTCCCAAGAGTGACCCCTAGTGTCACTACATCGACACAACATCGAGTGAGTGACAGATAGGGAACTACAAGTCTGTTACCAGGAAGGAGAGATGAAAATATAGAAATAAAATGTATTTTTCCACAAAATGAAATTATAAACCAAAACTATATGCATAAAGTTTTCTGTGGACCCCTCATGACCCCCTAGGGGGCCAGAACCCCAGTGTGAAAACCTCTGAATTATAGGATAGCATACAATGGGTAGGTGTGTAGGAAACACTATCCAGAAGAGAGGGGGACAAATACTGTAAAGCTTTCAGCTATTCACTCACTAGGGGAGTATTTATCTGTTTATTTGATGCAATTTGTGTATGTACAGTAACTGTGTGTTTGAGTGTGGGTAAAACAAGCAGCAGGATTAGAATCTGAACTGGTCAGTGCTGCCCCCCACAGGGTAACTGTCATGGTTTCTCCATACTCATTTGATCAGTATATATGCTGATCTATAATATTCTATTACATTGTTTTAATTATTGTGACATTTTAAAACACTTAATGTGGTGTAGTGTAGGAGAACCAAAATGATCTTACACTTCCCTTGTCATATACACTGTGCACTACTGAAACAACGACACCATAATCCAAGGTGAAAGACAATATTTTTACTTTAAGCATTTTCTTCTTTCCTATTCATATAAGCCTGTAAAGGAAACAAATTAATGTTCTAAGGCTGTGGCCTTAAAAGTCTTTTCAAATAATTAAAATGTAAAACTTAATTTATTTTGCACCTTACTAATAATAAATAGGGTCTGAAGACAGACTTATGAGCCCAGAATCTAAAAGCAAAGGATGTTTCTCTTGTATTATTATAATGGGCTTTCTGTAAAAAATTACTTTGTAATTTTACTCAAGTAATACAGTACATACTCTTTGTATAACGGCTTCATTCTTTTGTTGATAGTTAATGTTTAGTACAATATTTGAGGGAAATTTCGTTTGAGGGTGGTCTTGGCCATTGGCATAGTACCCAAATGATTTGGCATATTATCATATTTAATGATATTTAACAGTTGATTAATAGTTTCTTTTACATTTCACATAAACTCTCTTGGATACTGACGACTGCCACTAAATAATGATTGTTAATTTTGAGCTCAATTCACTTTTCTGGTTGATACACTAAATTAAAGCTATTACCATTTTATTTTCATTATTGATCAATTATTTTCATTATTGATAATTTGTCATTTCAGTGTACAGCAGCCCAGTGCAGATCATTCACTTGGCTACAGTTTGAGTTGTATGAATGTGAGATAGCAGCCAAAGTACAATGCATCTTTTATTTTATAAATGTATTTATTAATTTTTTGTATGTACAGGATATCTGGATGACCTGTGAGATGTATTAACCGGAAGTAATTACAGTCACAATGTTTATCAATTTTTTTGACTCATTATTTGATTGGACTTCCAAAGGTTTAGACATTTTTACACAAAATGTAATTAAATTTAACAGTTATTTTAAATATGACAACTCGATCACTCATATGCAACGTGATGAGGTAATTTGACACAAAAACTGTATACTACTGTTCGAAACTTTTATAATGCCTATTGTTTCACTTTCTGTTTTAAAAGTTGTAATCAGTACTGTGCTGTTACGTTATGCAGTAAATATTAAGCAAGTTTTCTGCTCTAAACATATCTTTTGTGTGTCTGTAATTTAATGTAGAATTTAAAGAGTGTGTCTGTGTTTGCATACTTGCATGAACATACAAAGAATAGCTAAAGCCAAGTGAACAGCTCTAGACTTGCATTATTAGACAGATCAGTGTCATAAAAGAGTTATGACTTTAGCAGGGTTCAAGGCAAGTGCCTGAAATATATTGCTATAATCACCCACTTCATCCTTTTACACCCGCGCGCGCGTACACACACAGCAAAGTGAAATAAAGATTAACAACAAATTCAGACTTTACCCTCCCCCCGACTATCTTCTGTTTTACTGAGAGCAGAGGCATGAAAAGTACCTTTGGGAGTCTCTGGACAATTTTTATATAGGATTAGAAAACAAAAATCAATATTTAATTATCTGTGAACCTTTTGTGTCACTGCATCAAGCTGCTGCGGTCGCACCTGTTCTGTAACTGAGAGAGTGCTTAAAAAGCCAGTGTCTTATTAAGGGTCTCTTATTGCACTGTAATAAAAATGTAGCATGTGAGGTCAAAATGGGCACGTGTGTGTGTGAATGCGTGTAGCTTCAACTGCAAGAATGTGCACAAACGTCTTCATAAAAAAAGATAATTTACTTTCTTTTTCTTCCTCTCATTCTTTGTTTCTTTCAGAATTAGAATGAGGCATTCTCTAAATACTAATATTTAAATATTGTTACTATACTACTAATGATAATGTTTTTTACATTTTAGCATGTTGCTAGGGTAGCCTATTCTGGGTGATTGCTGGGTGTTTGCTAGGTGGTTGCTAATTGGCCAAAGTCAAAAGATATAATTGGCCTCCTAATTTACATACTAATATTTAAACGAAGTTTCTCAAATATTTTAACTTTTGTGTACATCAGCAAAATGTACTTACATACAAATATATTAAATGCGCATTGTTTTACATATATATAAATATATATATGCACATGCAACAGTTAGTTCCGTTCCTCAAATCTGATTGGACGAGAGACGTTCTATGAGCACTGATGGTCTGACACCATCAGCACTCTGACGCTTCACTGTGTGTGTATCACTCCACTTGTGTTCGTGCCACTCTAAACTAAAGTGTAAGAGCAGTGCAGATCTGTTAAGACCTATTGTTTGTCTTTTTTTTTTACATTACATATGTTAGCCAGCAGGTGGTGGCAAAAGATCGTGAAGTGAATCATACATCAGTTTACATAATACAGCTCTTCGTGATTGCTTACTTACTACACTATTACACGCTCCATCTCTCTCTCTCTCTCTCTCTCTCTCTCTCTCTCTCTCTCTCTCTCTCACACACACACACACACACACATACACACATCCATCCTTGTTTATCCAATAACTTGTTAGAAACAGCACAAGCCGTGATACTATTTCTGAAGTGACATTTTTGAATTACTAACAGAGGCTTGGATGCATCATTTGATTTGAATCAACAACAGCAGATTCTGATATGTCGCGTAAAAAAGTAGTTCCATGCTCAAATGTGTTTTTATGACCATACTCAGTTCACTGAACTGTTGTTTATAAGCAATATCACTCTCGCAATTGTGCTATATGGCCCTAAATCAGCACTGTTGTGATTACATACGGCACTCGGCCTGTGGCCGAATCACAGCAGTGTATGTAATAATGATGTAGGGCCATATCACACTCTTGCTCGTGTGATATTGCTAAAAACTATATATAATATTAATATAATAATAGCATTATGCATATGTACTTTTGATGTACATTAAGTACATTTTTATTAGAATAGAATTATATATGTAATTTATATTACATATGTGTAATATAAATACAACTATAAAATACAACTAAAATGGTGGGGGGTTTGAAGGTGTATACCTCCAACATTCGGCCCCATTTTGCGGCCAGCCCACCGGAAAAGACCCAGTACTCCCTATGGCCAGTCCGCCCCTGTATATATATATATATATATATATATATATATATATATATATATATATATATATATGCATACACTGTAATGTTATATTTAAACATTGAAGCATTATGAACGTATAAGAACGAACACTCTCTTAATTCAAGGGGCTTGTAGATTAGACCGTTTTTTTAACAACACAACCATTCAAAATGTTCCTTCCTATCTCTCTCTTTCTGTCACCCATTCATTCTCTCCCTCTCTTTGTCTTACCCTTTCTGTGTCCTATGAGTTAACTGACGTGTACATCAGCAAGTTTGGCCTCTCCCCTTCATCACTGACCTTCCGCTTGTCACAGCTGTCACAGCTAACACACATGGCCATCCTACGTGGAGGACATAAAGAGGGGCTTTGAGGGTCTGGATAGACTGACAAAACAGAGGGAAGCATATTAGGATGAAGCACAGGAATACAATCAAATCCAAACACAAAACAAAGCCAATCCTGTGTTTAAAAATATATTTTATGTAATGCATTTCAATAAATAAAACGTTTCTGTATTTTTTATGGTTATCATTGGTTTTACAAACTCACAACATTAGTAAATGTATTGTGTATATTTAGGACAAAAACAACAAGCAGATATAGATGAGCATGGCCTCTTTCCTGAATGACAGGAAGTTCATTTGAAAGATAGTGTGAAAATAATGGTAGAACACAGGAGATGGACAGAGAGCTATTGAGGCTCCCAAAGGGTCACTGGCACTTTGCCCAGTGAATATTTCCCTCACAGTCCCTAGGGCCATTTGTAAAAGTGATAAACAGCACTGCAGGGCACAGTGGATCAGATAGTGCTGTCCCCTTTGGATTATATGACAGCCCTTACTGATGAGTCAGCCAAAATACTTTTACTCAGTCCTTTGAGCCAAAGTGCTTTCCAGCAGCACCACAATAAATAAATAAAAGAAGAATCCAATGAATATCCCGATTCGTTTTCTCAATAAAATGGCACTTGATAGTGAGTCATTTTAAAGCTTAAAAAGCTACCCAATAGTATCATAAATGTGGCTTGTTTGTCATTTTTGTGACTTTTGAAAGTTTTCTGAGGCATACAAAAGGTTTGGTGAGAAACAACATGAAATTTCGGTAATTTTTCAGTGAAAATCTTGACATCCCTTACACGTTCATAAACGTTATCAGAGAAGCTCTACCTCAGGTGTTATTTTTAGTGCTAAACAATGCAAGTTCTCAAGTGATCAACTGCAAATTGGGCAGCTTTTTAAAAGGGCAAGTGCTGTAGGTACCAAGGATGTTGTTGTGGTTAAATTCTACTAAAAAGAAAACTATTATAAAGCTGCAAGAAAATGGCGTTCCCGTTTACATGCACTGAATAAGCGGCATACTCTTTACTACCATTTGCAGTATATGCGGCTCAGTAAGCAGCTTTCTCGACAACAACTATAATTTCCCTGTGACGTTTGTTGAAATAACAAACATGGAATCCAAGGAAGACTTTGCTATTTTATTCTGTCTAGCTTCGCTTTATTTCCAGATATTTCATAGTTGTTGCTGTTTGTTTCCTTAACTTCCCATCACGACCTGCAACAGAGTTGTGCTTCAATAGTGCTGTTTCCCTCTAACGTAAAACTCTGGGATTCCCCCAGTGTTCTTTTGTGCATTTATGCACATAAGGGACTTGGAAAACATTACACCATAACACACTGGGTCATTGTTTCATTTTCCCGCTCAATTTAACATTTTTGTTTTGGAAAAAGACATTTCTATTGACTGCTACTCATGACAACAGGCCCCACCAGTGCAAACATTGTCATAACTTTAAAACATATAAAACCACTGTAACTGAACCACATTGTTTTTTTAGAGAAAGCACTAAAAATAAGCACTTTATAGCTCAGATTAAGTGTTCTTCTAAGGATTATTAGGGCACAAGCATTGAAAGTGCAGAGACCCTATTGTTCTTCTAAGGATTATTAGGGCACAAGCACTGAAAGTGCAGAGACCCTATTGTCCTTCTAAGGATTATTAGGGCACAAGCACTAAAAGTGCAGAGACCCTATTGTTCTTCTAAGGAATATTAGGGCACAAGCACTGAAAGTGCAGAGACCCTATTGTTCTTCTAAGTATTATTAGGACCCAAGCACTAAAAGTATGGAGACCCTACTGTTCTTCTAAGGATTATTAGGACCCAAGCACTAAAAGTACAGAAGACCCTACTGTTCTTCTAAGGATTATTGTGGGTACTTAATATGTGTGAATCTCTTGAAAGTTTGCACCCACATCAGAGTCGTTGGCCATTAGGGCTTGGCAAAAGTTCATACATGGGCATGTAAAGGGGGCATAGGCTTAAAAACTAAATGTAGTTTATGATTAATGTAAATTCATAAGCAATTAGTAGATTTAATGTGTCTAAAATGCTTAGTAGTTAAGCACTAATGTGCTTAGTGTTGTATAAATAGTCAGTATGAAACAATAATCTTTTAACAAGCTAAGGGATGTTACCATTTTATATGCATTCAATGTTTACACCTTTTTTGTTTAGTTTTTTTCTCCCCTTTTCTCCCCAATTTGGCATGCCCAAATCCCAATGCGCTCTAGGTCCTCGTGGTGGCTTAGTGACTCGCCTCAATCTGTTAGGATTAATACACGCATCTTATCACGTGGCATGTTGAGTGTGTTACCGCGGAGACCTAGCGCATGTGGAGGCTTCATGCTATTCTCCACAGCATCCACGCACAACTCCACGCACACCACCAAGAGCGAGAACCACATTATTGCGACCAAAAATAGAGTAAACTGTTTTTGTTTTTCATTTACGCTTATGACGTTACCAAAATCCACTTAGGGGCATGCGTGTTACAACATCCAGTACGTAGTGGATTTAATCCAGTACGTCTTCACGCTACAGGCTGCAGCGAGGACAGACTCAATAGGTTTGTTTGAGATGAGCAAGTTCTGTGCAGAACCAGTGATCACCGGCAGGTGCATGTTGGTCCGACTTGCTGTGATGTCATGACAAAAAATGTCCAGCGAGAGCAGAGTTGCACGAACTGCAGGCACGATGGGAAATGACTTAGTGAGCTTAATGCTCATTACCGTCTTGTCTCGTTATCATCTAAAATGTTATGTGAATTATTCCAAACACTATGACAGTGTAATCTCTGTATGGGATATTTGATAGGTATCCTATTTCTGGAATATCTCAAATACGTGTCTTTATTAAACTAAAAATGGATGGGAAGACCCATCGTAAGGGGGAATTAAATAACAGGTACATTGACTGTCTTGTTAATCGTATTTATTTTCATTTAAAGCAGTGGTTCTCAACCTTTTTTGAACAAACGCCCCCTGACCTCTTCATGATCCTCTTAACGCCCCCAAAAAAAAAACACTTCAGAAATACTATTACAGCCAAACAATTGCAACACTGATACCTGAAGCCTGAGTTTTTGGTAAAAAAAAAAAAAAAACTGAAACAGAAACAGAAGTTTCTTATTGTATTTAAACTACATGTAAAAGCCTCAAGTTGAGTAATATTGTGTTTGGAAAAAATGCAAAAACACATGGATTGTTTGAAAGGTATTTCAAATGTATTTAGAAATTCAAACAAATTCAGGCTCACACAAATTTTTTTTTAAGATGAACCAATCACCTGAACAATAACGTAACTAACCTAAATGGCCAATGAAAAAGCAGCGGTCCTTCGCGCACTCAATTAGGCAATATATACTAGGCTTCAAATTTGAATAGCCTACAAACGGTCATTTCTACCACTCTTACAGCTGCGGCATTTGTTTTTAGGCGTTGCTATGGAGATCATTTGCCGGTAACTAGCCGAGTGGGTTATTAGCAACATTTAAATATGAATTCATTAATTTGCACAGACATAATTTTATTTTACATTCAAATGAACATTGTATGAGTTGTCAGAGGCTTAAACGTTGTGATGAATAACAGTGAGTAACGTAGGGTGACCACCTGGCTATTGCTCTGTTGCAGGTCAGCAGACCTGATTTTGCGGGACACGAGGGAGAGAACTTAAGTTAATATTAATATACTAGGTGAATAACTGCAAAAAGACAAATAATATAAAATCAATATTTATATTATTATGACTTTATTATTCCCATCGGCCAATTACACATTGCAGAGTAGAGATGCGCGGATCAGCTCTAACGTCACCCGAATCAGCTGTTAAAAACAAACTCACCATCACCAATGATTTTCTCCGATTAGATATCCGCACCCGATCATCACATTACAATTAAAATTCTCAGGGCCAGATGTACTAACGCTTTTGCGCCCACTTCAGGCGTATTTGTTTCGCAAAGTGCGCATAAAACCATGGCGAGGTATGTACGAACGTGACGCACCGAGATGAAAGCGCAGATTGCCTGTCGCAATTGAAAATGGCAAAATGCGCTTTTCGTGTCATGCATATGCATTCATGGGATGGACAAGGGGAAAGTGGGAGTGTCACATAAATAGATGGGAGGGGAAGCGTAAACTGCGCCTAATTATGTATTCCGCGTTATTTACAGAAAAAGCCGGTGAAAGCGCGCCTCTATTTTGCGCTGAAAATTCTCCGCCTATTAAAAGCATGTGTAAGGAAGCGGCTCTCCTGGCATATCCTCCTGGTGAAGTGGCAGCAGTAATCCGAGCAAAACGAAGACATAGGCTAAGGAGAAGAGCTGAAAAGATTTTTGCGCAGGCCGCCTGTTGAGTACCTCTGAGTAACGCCCCCCATTTGTGCCTGAGCGCCCCCCTCTCTGCTGCCTCGTTCACACCGCCCCCCCCAACACTGTCCAAACGCCCCCTAGGGGGCGGTACCGCCCCCGTTGAGAAACGCTGATTTAAAGCAACAGAATTTAAACTGTATCCACAACAAATAACATAAACTTGATTCACGCAATATCTGCCTTTGATCTCATAGCGGTTGATCCAGTACGAGAAGTGAAAATTTGACAGAATAGACAGCTCTTATTTCACTCCTCCCCTGACTGCAGCTGTCTACTCTCGTCTACTTTCAAGGCGAGGCATGTGACATCTCAAACAAGCCAATTACAAAATGTGCATTGGCTATTTTCCTAGATCAGTTTGGCCAATAGATCTCCATTAATGGTTTGACTGGCAGGTCATTTAGGCAATAGATGAAATAACGGTTTACAAACAAAAGCTCTGCTCTGCCCCTTCCAGGTTCATTTGATTGCCCAGAAAATAATAGCTGTCTATGGGCACTTCGCCCAAATTTAGCTAAAACTGTCCAAAAAGTTCTGTTTGTGTTCCCACAGCTTATTGGAGATTAGGGCTTCTTTAAATTTCCACCAGATCGTTGCATCAGGAAAAACTCAGGGTTTTACAAAAATTATGATATTTCACAGGTCACCGTCATTGTTATCGCGTATGCTCTATTAGACACAATTGACCTGCAGCGACTGTTGGTGGATATTAACTTTTTTTATCGAAGAAATCACGCAAACGCCAATCGCAAACAGATGTTTTTAATTTTTCAAAGTGCTGTCGCTGTGACAGATACAAGGTGAAATGTGATCTAACGATGATCATGATACTCATATATGATATAACAGGAGAATCGGGACCCATCTCCACCACCGCAGTGCATAGACTACTGTTTCAGAAAGGGCAAGTGAATAAAAATTATGTCATTCTGCGAAAATAATGTCTTTGCATTTATTTAGAATGCATTAAATAATATTGTTCAATCGAAATGGCTGTTATTAAGTTTTGATATGGAATATGATCATACTGAAGAAAAATCTTATTATTTGTTGTATATGGATTAATAATTTAAGCATTTAAGACAAATAATGTATGTCTGATGGTAGTTTTAATTTCTAAGTACCCACATTCTTAGGTTTTAGAAGTGTGTTAAACGTGTAAGGATGTGTATTCATCAACCTGTTACATTTCCCGCATAATCACACAGGCTCATTGAACCAAGTTTAAACTTGTTTTGCCAATATTTCAGAAAATAACCCACATACTTTCTTCACTGTAAACAATAGATATTCCTTTATAATAATTTTGTATTAACATTAAAATACATTATTACATTCTATAAAGTGTGAAAGGTTATTACAACTGCAGCACTGTCTTTTTCCACCATTGAAATCTGCTGCTCGAAAGAACCCGGATGTGTGGTTCCTGTGGTGTGATGTCAAAGTAATTTTATCATGTGAGGTTTCCATGGTTACATGGGCTGGCCTTTCTCAGTTTAGAAAGCGATATTAATCACATGATCATTTCGAGCTATCCAGAGGAATTATCTTGTATAATTTATGGCAGAAAAAATATAATATGTTTGTTGAAAATGAAAGAGGTTGCTGGCTCCAATGCTAACAGCACTTGCATTGTAAGCAGTTATTTTAGAAGTTATTATAATATTTCTAAATCTTGTAAACATCTTATATTATGGTGTGCAATAATATGTTGTCACTTCACATGTGGTTTGAGAGGCGTTTCTAACATTAGTTTTGTTTAGATCCCAAACTTTATATCTTACTGTTCCAACTTTATGGCATTTAATAAAAAAAAAAAAGAAAAAAAAAAAAGACTTGTCCTGTCTTTGGAAAAGCTTTTATATAACTGATCTTTCTGTATTATTGTTCTCAAGTTCATATTGCATTTTTATGCCAATTCCAGCCTAATTTACTCAGATAATTGTGCATATGTGGTCTTTAGGGAGTTGTAGGCTCATTTGAAATGTAAAACGGCTCACCTTGAAAGTAGACGAGAGGCTGGTGCAGTCTGAGGAGGAGGCTGTCAATTCGGACAGTTGTCACTTTTTGTAGTGGATCAGCCACAATGAGATCAGAGGCAGATATTGTGTGATTAAAATTCAAGTGCTTTGTTGTTAAACCAAGGAAACCAAGGTCCCAGAGTCTGGAGGAAGAATGGAGAGGCACACAATCCAAGATGCTTGAAGTCCAGTGTGAAGTTTCCACAGTCTGTGTTGGTTTGGGGAGCCATGTCATCGGCTGGTGTTGGTCCACTGTGCTTTATTAAGTCCAGAGTCAACGCAGCCGTCTACCGGGACATTTTAGAGCACTTCATGCTTCCTTCAGCAGACAAGCTTTATGGAGACGCTGACTTCATTTTCCAGCAGGACTTGGCACCTACCCACACTGCCAAAAGTACCAAAACCTGGTTCAATGACCATGGTATTACTGTGCTTGATTGGCCAGCAAACTCACCTGACCTGAACCCCATAGAGAATCTATGGGGCATTGCCAAGAGAAAGATGAGAGACATGAGACCAAACAATGCAGAAGAGCTGAAGGCCGCTATTGAAGCATCTTGGTCTTCCATAACACCTCAGCAGTGCCACAGGCTGATAGCATCCATGCCACGCTGCATTGAGGCAGTAATTAATGCAAAAGGGGCCCAAACCAAGTACTGAGTACATATGCATGATTATACTTTTCAGAGGGCCGACATTTCTGTATTTAAAATCCTTTTTTTTTTATTGATTTCATGTATTATTCAAATTTTCTGAGATTCTGAATCTGGGGTTTTCATAAGCTGTAAGCCATAATCATCAAAATTCTATCAAATAAAGGCTTGAAATATCTTACTTTGCTTGTAATGAGTCTATATAATATATTAGTTTCACCTTTTAAGTTGAATTACTGAAATTAATGAACTTTTGCACGATATTCTAATTTTTCGAGTTTCACCTGTAGTTTAATAAAGACAAGTATTATAGGAATTTCAGAAATATGATACCAGTCACATATCCCATAAAGAGAATTTTGGGAATATTCATATATAATTTATTCACACAAAACAGGACATTAGAGACAAAAAAATCTAACATTTTTAAAGAGAACAAAATATCAACGTTGTTTAAGCCAATGAGCATTACGCTGTGTAGTCAGCAAGTCATTTCCCATCATGCTTGCAGTTTGCTTAGCTCACAAAATGCAACTGCGCCACCCGCCTGCTACAATTGTGGCCGCCTCGCACTCACTGGAGTATTTTTGATATACGTGGTCATGATATCACAGCAAGTCAGAGAGAATTTCTAACCGGCATGCACCGGTCTGTGATTGGTTCTGCACAGAACTTGCTCATCTCAAATGAGCGTAATGAAATGCATCCTGTTTTTTTCTTCAATCACTGGATTGGACCATAAGCAGAGAATGCAAAACATAATTAGCCTAATGCCGCTCACATGTTGCATGTTTTAAAAATGCATATCTTCTGTGTGTAATGTGTGATTTAGATCAAAATTGAGATTTATGTTTAGTCTTGGGGCTAAAAAAATGGATGTGACTATTTTGGGACACAGCCATAGAGACGTTTAAAATAGTACTCTTGTATTTACCCAAATTGCTTCAAAATTGTTTAGAGTAATGTTAAATGCCAAATGCATGGGTCGATTTCCACCCAGTGGCTTTCGTAAAAAATGCAAGGTGGACACAAACATTTGGCATTTAACATTAGCATATATTCTGCGTGCATTGTGTGATCAAAATTGAGCTGCATGTTTGATAATGGGAGATGATCACAAAGATGTGGCTATTGTGGGTCATGATCATAGCGCCAGCTGGAGCGTTCAAATTTGGGAACAATATCTTCGCCGTCCAATCACCAATTTTAAAAACTGCCAGATACTCATGACAATACAAGCTAAAAGCAAATATAATTGGTTAAGGGGTTACTGGGCGTGAATAATAAATGTATTGTCATCATTGTCATCCTCAATTTGCCTGGGCAGAGCCAGAGAGGATGCCCCGGGAGATTACCTCAAGTGTTCAAATTGAAAACTGAGGGGATCTTTCGAGGTAAGACAAGTTATTTAACATGTGTTGTCAATATTGTCAATTGAAAGTCAAAACGTTTTAGTTACGAAGCATTTATTGTATGAGTAACGCTAGTTATTTCTGGAAAAAATTACATGACCGCCGGCATTCATCAGACAGTCAGGTAAGCTAGCCTCTATTTGAAACAACTTTCTGTGAAATTTGCTAAATAATTATTAGCTAGCAATACTATGTACAATTTTAGCCAAATATCAATAACTTTTTTGCCGAATTTTGTCGCTTATGGATGATAGTCAAACCTTTTTATTTATGAAGCATTTATTTGTAGCTAGTTTTTTTCTGGAAAAACGTACGTTTTTATGTCCGTGGACAGCGAGCCTCTTCTTTTTTTGGCAGTTTCTGTGAAACTTGTTAAATAAATATTAGCTTGCAATACTGTTAAATTTTAGCTAAATATCAATAAATTTTTTGGCCAATTTTGTCGCTTGTGAAAAATCCGCCTGAAGTAATGTGAGGCAGAGAGCAGATGCTCTTCAGACCTGCCTGGAAACTGGCCTGCTAAGTTATCTAGCTTGTTGATTTTCCCATGTAATAAAAAAAAAGTGTAGATATCTTTGTATAATTTCACTGATAGCCTTGCCCATCCATCACACAGACATGATTTTAGGTTGTGTGTAGCTTCCTGTTCACAAGGAAAGTGTGAGAGGGCTGTCTGCAGTTGGACATTCTGGTTAGACTAATCAGAGTTCAGATTTGTGAAGAACACAGTTCTGGTTACCAATTGTTGTACTTTTTTTCTGTTGTAGAGATGGATAAAGACTATGGCTCCCTACTCAGCATCCTCAAGAGGAGGTGGCAGCTGATGAGCTTAGGTTCATAGCAGAGGAGGACGTGGCTCATGAGGGCATGAGCACACAGGAGGAAGATCTGCTGGACCAGGAACTAATGCAGGAAGATCCCCAGCCAAGACCATCAACTGGGTATGTATGAATGTGTATGTATTGTTTGTTTATATTTCTCCTATGACTGATACTCACAGTAACACTAACACTGTTACTCTTATTATTTTGGGTATGGCTATACATTCTCGCACAGCTCCCAAGTCAGCTAGAAAGTGTAAATGCTTCTCAGACTCTGTTCAATCTCATCCCTCATACTCTGACATAGATTTTACAGGCACCAAAATCTCTCCCATTTAAGCCTAGCTGTCAATTCGTTATTGACTTAGGTAGAATTCATCAGGCTGTGCGGTCAACCTCCAATATAATGTTGCGAGAAATTTACTTTTTCATGCTTTTTTTCACTCAGGCTGTAGTTGCTGAGATATGCAGCTTTACAAACCGTCAGGGGTGGGAGCTCGTCCTAAACTCTCCATCATATTCCAGCTACCAAGAAGCTTGGATGGAGGTGACCCCAAATTAATTAAAAAGATTTATTGGGTTGCTCATTTACATGGGGTTTTCAATTCTCCCTGATTCCCATCTTCATTGGGGAACCAAGTCACATCAGGGCTTGTGGACGAGGGGATTTATGTTGTGTGACCAATACAAGGCTGTTTTAGCAGCTCTACATGTTGTAGACACTATCACAGAGGATAATCAGGTATGCCTTAGGAAGTTGCGTTATTTTATGGATCACCTCAAACAAAAATGCCAGCAGCTCTTTCAGCCAAACCAAAATCTTGCAATAGATGAACGTATGTCAAGTCTAATGCTCAGTCAGGATTTAAACAATACATGAAGGGCAAGCCTACACAGTGGGGTTTTAAATTATGGGTAATTGCAACATTAGACTCAGGGTATACTCTCGACTTTAATGTTTACACAGGTAGTCGGGATGGGTGTGCCACTGACTTGGCCACCAAAGTAGTTGAATTGTTACATTAGCTATCCAAGACCAGGGCCACAATGTTTGGTTTGACAACTTTTACACTTCCCCAGCTCTTATGGTTAAGTTGGTAGAAATGGGAACTTATGCCTTTGGGACATGCAGGGTTTCCTGCAGAATTTAAAGAGATCAAAAGATGGGAACGCAAGACAGCTTGTGGGGATATGAGGTGGTGTAGGATTGAGGGGAATATACTTGTAATTCAGTGGAAGGACACACGTACAGTTACATGCCTCTCCAATTTCTACAATGCGAATGGCTCAACCGAAATGACTAGGTTCATATTGTTTAAGGAATGGTATTACGTTCATGTGTCACCAGGGGATGAGCATAGACTGGTGAACTTAACCCAGATACATTTCAGAGAAAACCTGGCTCATCAGCTGGGAGGTATCGTTATTCACGCAATTTACCATTTGCATACACTAAAGCCTGTAGTCCCTCCTTCATCATTACTCCACATAGCCCATGTCCCAAAATTTGAAGAGTCCTCTAAGAGATGTTGGCTATGCTATTGGAAAAGTAGGACTGAAAACAAAACTAAAGTAGCTTGTTGCATTCCAGAATGTATTGGCAAAAGACTTTGCTTGGTTTGCGATCGGAACTGTTTTCAGTCTTGGCACTCAGTGTGACCAGTTTCGCGAAGAGGCCTAGGTTGGGCTGTGTTTACTGGGGTTCTTGTCCTAACCCCTCCCCTCTTTTCTCCCTCTCTTTTCTCCCTTTGGTATTGCAGTTGTTGTGTATTTATGAATTTATATATTTTCAATTCATTCAAAATGTATTTACTGTAGATAGTTTGAAAGATAGATTTTTGCTGTGTAATTCGTGTGTAATTCTAATGTTCAAAGTAAATACAATTTGTGTTTTATTGAACACATACAATTTATATTTCAGTGTTTGTGTCCTTCCATTTCAGATGCAATCTCAATTTATTATTACAGGCATTAAATTAATTGCAAATTTGGGGAACAGGAAGTGTCTCATATATTCTGTGTGCAATGTGTGATTTATTTTGGGGGTGAATCACATGGATGTGACAATTTTGGGTCACAGTCATAGTGCCACCCTCTGGCAGCAGGATGTATGGCTCAAAGCCATATTCCAAATGCATGTGGCCACCTTTGATGGTTTTCCGAAAGCCACTGGTAGGAAATGGACCTATGGTGCTAGGGCACGTCGTCGCTGCTTACAGCTATATCATTGCTCTTTCTTCTTTCTCTTTGTCTATTTTATACACACACACACACACACACACACACACACACACACGCATGCATGCATGTACTCGCACCCCAAATTTGAAAGCATGCATAAACATAAATAATATGATAAACATCTCTCAGAGGGCTGACGGTTTATACACGGTTCATTTACCTAGTCATTCATGTTTAATTGTTGTTTAAACCACCTCAGCTACAAATTTAAAGTTACATTTAATGTTCGAGTGGGTTTCCTCCAGGAACTTCTGATTCCCCACAGTCCAAAGACTTACAGTTCAGGTCATGTGAATTTGAGACTCTAAAATTGCCCATAGGTGTGTGTGAGAGTGTGAAAGTATTTGTTTGTTTGTGTTATCCCTTTGTGGGGCTGGACACTTGTCCAGGGTGTTTCCCCACCTTCGGCAGTAGACAGCTGGGATAGGCTCCAGCAAAATCCATGACCTTATATAGGATAAGCGGCTATAGAAAATGGATGGATGGACGGACGGATGTTGCTTGCAAAAAATGTAGGCTATTTGTATGAATACACTGCTACTTTTGAATGACTGTCAATAAGGGAGAAACATCCACCAGCATGGGTTAACTCCCAAAGCTAACTGGCCTAAAGAGGATGTGTATTTCCTTTATTGTCAAGAAAAAGCCGAAGCCACTGTGAGCGTATGACTGAAATACTAGATGCAACTGGATAAAACAGAACACATTTGGTTGATTCTTTGTTGCTATTCATTCATTTAAAAAATTTATTCACCATCAGAGGTCGTTGCAGTATTTAGCAGATCAAGCGAGTCATCTTGTTAGCAAACTTAATGCTATTGAGAGTGTAAGGAAATTGTTGTTTGTGAAACATAGACCTGTAAACAAGTGACTGTCCCTGAACACACTAACACAGATTACACACACATACAGGCTGACATCTCCCCAGAGTGTAATGCGCACAAGCGGGAAATCGATATGTACTCAGACAAAAGCAGGCAAGAATTGTGGCAGTAGGGGTTGTATACATTACTGGGTGGCCAAGGCCAATGAGCATCTGTAGGAAGAGAAGGAGAGAGAGAGGCTCAAAAATAAACAGCTGAGCCTGTGAATTGTTTTCTCAACTTTAACCTATACAATATGGAAAAAGATTACTCAAGTTCAGTTACCCCCTGAAATCGACCCCATTCTGCCAAATTATTAACAAGCACCATCTCTCATCAGACATTTTTGCATCCATTCAAACGTGATCACTTTTCCTCTTGAACAACTGTTCTCAGAAACACAGGTTCTGGTCCAATGGAAACTGGCATGTAATAGCATTCACATAAACAATGGTGAATGCAATTCGTAGATAGTATTTTCACTTTAAAATAACAGTTTTACTCCACTAATGGTTAGATTTAAGGTTGGGCTTGGGTTGAATAGTAGGGTCAATGAAATATGCATTCATGTTGACAGTATACATCATTTTCAACTAAAACTACAACTTGCTTTTGGTGCCAGCAATTAAACATTATTTTTTAAATTATTATTATTAAATTGAAATAGCATTGACTGATGGCTTCAACAGAAGCATATACCGATTAACAACCTCTATGATTTTTTTTAAGATTTTTCCTTCCAGAACCACACTGTAGTGATGATTACTATAGCAAACACCACAAAGTATGCAGAACTATCCTACACATAGTGTGGCATAAACAGACAGTTCAGTATACTGACAGCATACAGACGACTTAAAATAAAATGCTAAGTAGAAAACTGTCCATGTGCAGCTTCATTATGCCTCCTGTTCCCTGAACCAGGACAAATGAGAGTGCTCATGTTGAGAGGAGTAGGACTGCTTCAGTCTGGGTGTCTGAGGGATTAGTTATCCAAGTATTGAAAAGGTTTCTGCTTAGCAGTATTATGATTGCACTTTTAAAGACACTGCCTAAAGAAAAATCTGTAACACTTTCTTCACATTAACATTTGTTTATTAGATATCATGATTTAATGATAATTTTTAACAGCATTTGTTAATGTAGGTTGATATTTATACTCATAATTCGTATTAATTCATAATTAATTAACTAATGGTAACATACTGTGTATCCTTTAATGTTAAACATGTGAAGGATAGGTCACCAAAAAGCAAAAGTTTGTATATATTATGTAATCAACAGTACCAATATAAATTGTATTTATTTTGCTCCCTGTTCACCCTTTGGCTTTAGGTTTGGTAGCATAACAGCCTGGTTTAGTTATTGTTAATAAAACGTATTAAAAACCAATAAATTAAAACTATGAAAATTTGTAATCTTTTTTTAATGATATCTGCAATTTTTTACACACCCTTATGTTGTTCCAAGCCCATGCAACATTCTATCTTCAATGGAACATAAAAGGAGATCAGTGACCAATAATTTTCCCTAAAAATTTTTTCCCATACAATGAAAGTGAATGGTGACTGTGGCAGACTGTCTTTTGCCTAACATCTCCTTTTGTGTTCCACAGAGGAAAGAAAGTTAGACATGGTGAGCAAATGATGAGAGAATTTTCATTTTTGAGTGAACTAAACTTTACCATTGACAGCATATCTAAAGTTTCTGCAGGTCTTAGGAAGTATTTCAAGGTGGATGGACACCTCTTTGTGTGTAACCTATTTGATAAATTACCTAAAACACCACTGAGATTATTTACTGTGGATGCTCAAAGATTTAAATAAAAAAAAAAATGACAGCCTCATTTACCTGGCATGAACAACCCCTTTGATGTCATACTGACTTATGGTGAAACAGTTCAGTGTGAATAAGATACACTTCAGACTTGATCATGTTTGTCTGTTTTCATTGATCATTATGCTGTCAATGCAACACTGTCAAGCATATTGCATTCTGAGATACCGTATTACAGTATGTCATGCAGTGTGCTCTGTTTGCACAATTTGGCAGTGGCAGATTTAATGCAAACAGAACATAAACATGATGTACTGCAGAAACAGTAAGATTAGTATGTTTGTATGCTATTCAGAACATAGTCACTGGAATGTACATCAGATCATTGTCTCTCAAACCTCCATAGAATTATATTAGAATTATGTATAGGTAATCTAAAAGGCTGGTAGGACCTGCAATCTTATTACTAACATTTATTGAAAAAGCCCTGCAGTAATTTATGTTAGAAGACAAGAAGACAACACTGTAACTTGTCATGGGAGGTTCCAGACACAATTAAAATGTCAGACAGTTCGAGGAGGATTCATTTTATGGCCATCTGTATTATTGAGAAAAATGTGCTAAAGTGTGTCAAGAAGTTATTTATTTAGCTGGTTTTCCATTACGAAAGTAACATTCAAAAAGGGGTTTCATCTGTGCAGTAATGATAATAATTCTGTAAAGACGGCTTAACAAATCCTACATGTACTCTAAAAAATGCTAGGTTATTTTTTCAATCCAAACGCTCGGCTGAGCCTGTGGGGTCATTTTATTGGCTGATTTTCTCAGTGTTGGGTTGTTTTTGTGTTACCCAGACACAACATTTTCACTGACAGTTGAACAATGTACCCCTCCCCCTCACTTCAATCAACAACCTAGCAGCTACATCACAACAACACAGCCACTGAGTTACCTGTCGTGGGCTTTTTGGATCATTTTCAAGAGTGAGCAATTCTCTTCTGGATTAATTTGGTGAAATAAGGTTTGTATCTATAAAACATTTACTGTTCACTAGAAAATGCAATGATACAGTTTAATAATAAGAACAGAACAGGACAGCTCATATGAAATAAAAAAAACACTAGCTTTTTGTAAGATTTGACTTTGCTAGTCTATGATGCCCACTGGATCGTGAATACATTAGTTATTCTCTTTTTCCGAATTTGGAGTGTAAGAATCCAAAATATATCACCTAAGTGATTCATTTAGTTCATTCATAGCCTTCAACACCTTGTCTACACCAGAGAGCAGTATCTTTTTTGTTTAACCTTAATCCTTTGCTTTCTGTCTGTCTTTTTAGAGGTTGGAACTAATATGGTAGAGTACATCCTTTGTTAATGGTGTGGTTTATTTTACAATATTATTAAAGGACAAACAATCAGAAAATATTAACCCACTTATGAGATCAAATAAACCCAGCATTCATGCAAAAATGAACCAGAATTTTGGTTGACTAAATAACCCATTTTGCTGGGTAAAAATGAACAGCCAAACTTGTTGAGTTAGATTAGATCAGTCTTTAGAATAGTTCAATATTAAGGTCAATATTACCTAATTTTTTTAACTTTCTCTAGAAACTCGTCAGTAAATCATTGTTCCCCTTCTGTCGCTCTCTCCACGTTGTGTCAGAGAAGCGACACTAGGGGTCTCTCGAGCGCCGATATTCACCTCTGAACTATGTAAAAAGGCCAATGAGAGTTGGCATCCAGTATTTGCATGTCCTGCCCCCGGACATACGGGTATTTAAGCGGCGCAAATATGGGAGTTCATTCAGAAAATTTCTTAGGAGCCGATGGTCGTGCATGCAGTCTGCTGCGAGTTACACACCCAGTTCCTGTTTAATCCTCTGACGCTCTGCATGCTGTTGGATCTGACGGTGCATAACAGCAGCTTTCTCATTCGTGCACGGCTGTGCATTCTTGCCCCTGGGCGCTTCGACAGCGCAGACAACTCGAAAGAGTTATTCTAAAAGAGTGAATTTCGCTCTAAAAGAGCAAAACACAGCGGCGTTGAACGTCCTTCTCAGGACGCGTCTTTTTAAAGACGATTTTCCGCCTCTGTGTAGTTTCTGGATGCGTTGATTCTCCCCACCTCTGACGGCCATAAAAACTGCCTTGCATTCCTGGGTTGCGATCACACGCAGGCAGCGTTTTTATGAATGGTCTATGTTTTCAGTACGAGAACATAGCCATGACAGCATTGCGGTCGTAGGCTTTTTCTTGTAGTGAGAAAAGCCGCTTCAGCCGCCCCCGCCTCGCCTCCTTCCTACGGGATTGAGGCAGGCGCCGTGGCGATGAAAACGATCTGGGGACAGTGACGGGCTCCGTTTCGCCGGGTGAACCCCTCGAAACCCCCGCCTCCCGGCACGCTTGCTTGTTTCCGTCCGAGCTCGGGATGAGCATTCTCTCCAATGGGTTATGTTTTCAGTGTGAGACCATAACCGCGGCAGCGTTGCGATCTCTGCTTTCTCTTGTAGTGAGAGAGAGCCATTTCAGCCACCCCCCGCGCCTCGCCTCCTTCCTACGGGATTGAGGCAGGCGCCGCGGGCGATGGAGAACGATCTGGGGAGAATAACGGGACGCTTTCGCCGGGTAAATCCCCTCGAAAACCTCCCACCTCCCCGGCACGCTTGCCTGCTTCCCCCGAGCTTGGGATTAGTGCGGTCCGCTTAACAGCCTACCATCTGGTCCCTCGAGCTCCCCGGCATGGGATGATGACATCACCGCTGCATCGGAGAGCGTAACAGCGGCGTCGGATGCGGATAACTCGCCTGGGCCGCCACCTTCGTGTCTCCGCCCAGTCTGAGCCTGACGCAAGAAGGTCCGCTATGCTTCCCCGGGCTTAATTGGTTCTGCGGGCATGTGCGCCGCTCACAGCCGCGCCCCCCCGGATTCCTTCCCGGACGTGCATGACGAGCTGAGCAAGCCCAGCTTCCTCGCTCCTCCACTCTCGCTACCCTCGGTGGTAGAACGGTCCCAGACAGCTCCCCCCTGCACGCCATGGCCCCCTCCTGCAAGTCCACCGGGCCAGGGCACTTCAAAATCTGCACTTGGGTGGTCCTGTTCTTGACGTGCTGCAGGAACTGCACCCAAACAGGCGTTGGACACTCCGTGGTCCAGAAACTCAACGATGAACAGGCAGTACGGGAGGCAGACAAAGCACGCTTTCTCAAACGCCCCCGTCTCCCAGCTCTGTCCATTCGACGACACCACTTGACGACTTCGCCCAGCAGTCCTCAGTGGTGAAGAAACAGACGAAGGCTATTTTCAAGCAAAAAAAAAAAAAGCATCCTGCCCTGCCGCCGAGGGCGTCCTCCTGCGGCTTTCAAGAAAGAAAGAAAGTGGTGCTCCGCCTCAACTAACAAGTGAGTGGGCCCATCGTCTCACAGACCCCGTTGAGGACCCAGAAGGCTCCCAGGCGCTCCTGAGATGACAGACCCAGAGACCGAGACGTTAGCTCCGGAGCTGGTAAGACCACTCCGTTCCCCAGAGCATCTCTTTTCCCAGTTTGGAGTTAGACTCAGTCTCAATAATAGCACGTCTCTCCAAAGAGCGTGCTCAGTCAGTGCTGAAATGCCTTGCTCCCTTCAAGCCAGGTGCCGTGGTCCCTCTAAACGATTCCAACAGCTCCTGGGGCATATGGCATCCTCCGCGACGGCCGCGCCCCTGGGGTTGATGCATATGAGACCACTTCAGCACTGGCTCCAGACTCGAGTCCTGAGACGAGCATGGCGCCGCGGCACGCACAACGTGAAATTTACCACTGCCTGCCGCCAAACCTTCAAACTCTGGACAGACCTTTCCTTTCTACGGGCAGGACTACCCTTGCAGCAGGTGTCCCGATGCGTTCTGGTTACAACCAACGCCTCCAAATTGGATTGGGGCGCCATGTACAACGGGCACGCAGCCGCAGGCCGGTGGAACCGAGGCCCGCTGCGTTGGCACATCAACTGCCCAGAGCTGCTGGCTGTTTTCCTTGCCCTGAGGAAGTTTCTCCCATTAATTCGGGGCAAGCACGTCCTAGTCAGGACACACAGCACCAAGGTCATAGCCTACATAAATCGCCAAGGCGGAGTACGCTCCCTCCACATGTCACAGCTCGCCCATCGTCTCCTCCTTTGGAGTCAGCAGTGACTGGAGTCACTGCGCGCCACTCACATCCCCGGCAACCTCAATGTGATAGCGGACGCGCTGTCAAGACAAAGCTCGCCCGGCGGAGAGTGGAGGCTCCAACCCCAGTCGGTCCAGCTGATTTGGGACAGGTTCGGCAAGGCCCAGGTAGACCTGTTTTGCCTCCCAAGAAACCTCCCACTGCCCGCTCTGATATGCCCGGACAGAGGCTCCCCTCGGGGCAGATGCTTTGGCACTCAGCTGGCCCGCGGGGCTGCGCAAGCACGCATTTCCCCCAGTGAGCCTTCTTGCACAGGTGCTATGCAAGGTCAGGGAGGACGAAGAGCAGGTCATTCTGGTGGCCCCCTACTGGCCCACCCGGACTTGGTTCTCGGACCTCACGCTCCTCACGACAGCCCCTCCCTGGCAAATTCCCCTGAGGAAGGACCTTCGTTCTCAGGGACGGGGCACGCTCTGGCACCTGCACCCAGACCTCTGGAACCTCCACGTCTGGCCCTTGGACGGGATGCGGAAGATCTAGCCGGCCTACCATCGACCATCATAGATACAATCAATCAAGCCAGAGCCCCCTCTACCAGGCATCTTTACGCTCTGAAGTGGCGTCTGTTCGCGGACTGGTGTTCTTCCCGAGCCAAAGACCCGCAGAAGTGCGCAGTTAGGTCAGTGCTCGTGTTTCTTCAGGAGAGGCTGGAGAGGAGGCTGTCCCCTCCACCCTCAAGGTGTATGTCGCAGCTCACGGCCCACCATGACACGGTAGACGGCAAGTCTCTTGGTAAGCACGACTTAATTTTCAGGTTCCTAAAAGGTGCCCAGAGGATAACTCCCTCCCGGCCTAACCTGTTCCCCTCCTGGGATCTCTCGGTCATCCTTACGGGACTCCAGAGACCCCCCTTTGAGCCGCTTGACTCAGTTGGACTCAGGGCCCTCTCTCTCAAGACCGCCCTGCTGATCGCGCTCGCTTCCATCAAGAGGGTCGGGGACCTGCATGCATTCTCTGTTAGCGACGCTTGCCTGGAGTTCGGTCCGGCAGACACTTTCGTGATCCTAAGACCGCGACCGGGCTATGTGCCCAAGGTTCCTACCACACCCTTCAGGAATCAGGTGGTGAACCTGCAAGCACTGCCCAGAGAGGAGGCAGATCCAGCCCTTTCACTGCTGTGTCCAGTACATGCTTTACGGATTTATCTGGACCGCACACAGAGCACCAGACGCTCTGAGCAGCTCTTCGTCTGCTTTGGGGGACAGCAGAAAGGGAACGCTGTCTCCAAGCAGAGACTCGCCCACTGGGTTGTCGACGCCATTTCCCTGGCTTATCACACCCAGGCCATGCCCCCCCCCCCCTGCGGGTCTGAGCCCACTCCACCAGGAGTGTTGCATCCTCATGGGCACTGGCTAGGGGCACTGCTCTAGCAGACATTTGTAGAGCAGCGGGCTCTACAAATGAGTTGAGTCAGTATCGTCCCGTGTTTTCTCAGGTACCGAGCCCGTAGAACTCGGTAGCACGCCCACAATCTGACCGGGTGAATTGCTTGCACCTAGCGCCTTTCCCCCTAACCAGGGGAAACAGTGCAACTTCATTCCCAGGAGATCCCAGGTTTGGGACACTGGTTGATTCCTCCCTAGCCCTCGTGGGTCGCAGTTCGGCAGAGAAACTTGCCGACCCAAGCCACTGCTGGTACTGCAAGCTACCCTGTACTGGTATAGGTGCTCCACAGGTAAGGCCTCCTTCGGACTTCCCGTGTGTAACACCACGGTTCTGTCCCCTCTGGCGAGCGGACTCCCGTGTTTCCCTAAGGCAGTCACGGCTGCCTCGGTTGCCGTGCTGTAGGTTCCCCCCTCTATGAGGCTGGATCCACCACCGCACCAACTTTTCCACATAGGCCCTAAGTCAGGCCTCTGATGGTTTTGCCAACATCTCTCTTGGCTCTCAACGAAGGCGGTCGCATTTTCTCACCCTCTCCCTACCCTTATCTTCCCTGCTTTGCTCCTCTCGTCATATCTAGTCTACTGTCTTGTACTTGAGAGACTCTCTCAGCACTGCTCTTCAAACTAAGTCATCATGGATTTGATCAACTGGCCTCTCAACGCAATTGACACCATCTTCTCGACGAGAAGCTTGGGTTCGGGGGAACCTGTCTGCCCTGACGGAACGTTCGCAGCTGGCTACACGATGGACGCGTGGGAGAGGTGGCGGGTCGTGGTGTCTGGCGGCTCTTTCCGTGGAGGACGTTGAAGATATCTACCTATTCGGTACCATGATAACAGGTCTTCTGCTGATTGGATTAGGCATTGCCCTGGTTTATCGAGGAGTTAAGAAGACGGTGACAGCTGTCCAAAGCCTCACAAGGCTGCCCGTCATGATTGAAACAGTGGGCAGAGCTGTCTGCACTCAGACTGGGTCTATGAACCAAAATACGGATAACATCATGGAGAAGCTCACAGCTTTGCAAAGGCAAATGGATCGCTTCAGAGACCAAAATGGACCAGGAGAATAGCCGTGTAAATTAGAATGCGGCGACTCTCCTTAAGACCAAACAATCCCAATCTTATCTGTTTCGGCCACCCTCAACCAGCACTGGCCTTGGCCAAGGCCGCTGTTGGAACAACAACTCCCCCGGAAGAGCACTGCAGTGAGCCACTCGCGTTCCTTCCCGACTCCCCAGACACCTGGTGATTGTTGACTATGTCTGGGACCTGATCAAGGTTGTCTCCATGGCAACTTGCTGTGTATCGCTATGACAACCCTGCGGACTGAGGCACCTAGATTAGATGCTGGCATAGCGACTCTCCAGGCCTACACACACATGAACTCTTACACATATATACAGATATGCAATCATCCGCCCGATACCCACATGGCTGCAGGTCCGGATGGCTGCTTGCCTGTGCTGGGCCACCTCCACCCCCCAATCCCCTCCCCTGTTGCAAGTCTTGTTCATGTTGTAGAGTGTACTGATTATGTGCTAATGTTGCTGAGGTGTTTTTTTCCCTGTTCCCACACTGTACTTCTTAAGGAGCATAGTCTGGGGCTGCCTTTTTTTCTCCTCTCCTCTCCTCATGTCATGCTGTATTTCTTCTAATTCCCTGTCTTCCTGTCCTGTCTATCCCCTTGTCATATGTATGTTTGTATGGACAGGTCGATGGCCAATTTCACTGGTTTACTATGTGACAATAAAGGACTACTACTACTACTACTACTTAAACTTGCCTCCCCTCTCGGGTAGGCGTGGCCTCCGCAGGGTCTTCTCCGCCCTGAATAAGGGCTAAGACCCCCTTCCCTCAATGTAAGGGCCCCGGCCTTAGTTGCTCTATGCGAGAAACATAGAGAGAAAAGAGGCCCGGCCAGGCTTGGCCTTGTTCCCCCCTCCAGGGTAACGATAAGGAATCCTGGTGGCTTAAATGGGGCATTGGGAAAGGGTACGTGCAGCCTGATACAGTTGGTCGTCCTGCACGTAAGAATACCTGCTCGCTCCTGTATCAGCAGTTCACGTACACGGCTCAGCGCATGGCACTTTTATAAGTGGACCCCTAGTGTCGCTTCTCTGACACAACGTCGAGAGAACGACAGAAGGGGAACGTCTAGGCTAACAAGGAGCTATGTAAAATTAAAATTAAATTTGTAAAATTAAACAAGAGGATAAGTACATAAGAGTCTCTAATATGAGAAATAGACGCCTCACATGTCCTCAGCTGACAGCTTCATTGAATTCTACCCGCTCAACACCAGTTTCATGTACAACAGTAAAGAGAAGACTCAGGGGTATAGGCCTTATGGGAAGAATTGCAAACAAAAAGCCATTTTTGAAACAGAAAAACAAAAAGAAAAGGTTAGAGTGGGCAAAGAAAAACAGACATTGGACAACAGATAATTGGAAAAGAGTGTTATGGATCTTAACCCGATTGAGCTTTTGTGGGATCAGCTAGACTGTAAGGTGCGTGAGAAGTGCCCGACAAGACCATCTATGGCAAGTGCTACAGGAAGTGTGGGGTAAAATGTCACCTGAGTATCTGAACAAACTGACAGCTAGAATGTCAAAGATTTGCAAAGCTGTAATTGCTGAACATGGAGGATTTTTTGATGAGAACTCTAAAGTAGTTTAAGAAGTTCTGAAATTTTTTAGTAATTTTTCATGTTATTAATGTCCTGACTATACATTGTGATCAGTTGTGAAAAGTACCAATTTCTTTCCATAAGAGCAAAATCTGTACATTATTCCAAACTTTTGGCCGCCAGTGTATGTTTTATGTTGATTAATTGAAAATGGTTTAATGTAGCAGTAACACACTCACACTCACACAATAACACACACACACACACACACACACACACACACACACACAAAGTGCTACAAAGTGCTTTATCATAGGGGCTACAGAAATACAATACTGTTCAGGCAAAGTGAGCTGATATCATCTCTAAAGGAACTGACAATATTTTGCAAGCCACTGATTCTGTTAGTACTTACAGGAAGTATACATGCATAGATTTAAACAATTACCATGCAAGAAACAACAATGGTAACAATAAACTAATAATTTATTTTTGATTATAAGATATACTCTAAAAATGACAAAACAGATAAAACGTAAAAAATAGCCAAAAAAATACAATTATACTTAATTGAACTTACTTGTCAAGGCAGTTTGCTGTCAACTACAATATCTCTTCCACTTTCCAACAAGCAGAAAAAGGCTGCCAGTACTTCCATGACCCAAAAGCCCCTAGCTGTGACATTGTAGCTAACAAGCAGGGTTGTTTGTAAATGTTCAGAATGGCATTTTTATTGTTTTTAACAATTTTGTATTTTTTGATATTTTCTTAACCTATTATTTGATTGGACTAAACTTATTATAAATACAAATTAACCATATTTTCAAGATGCCAATTGCAGAAATTAAACATCTAACATATTGAGGTCCTGTGACAAAAATGTAGTATTTTGATTTGAACTAGGCTTGCTTCCATATTTAGGAATATTTATTCTTAGTATTTTGACACTTACATTTATTTATTTTATTGTGCTTTTAATTCTTTCACGCCTCAGATTTTTTGGGGGAATCACTTTGTATGATTTGTTAAATAAATATATTTACACAGAAATAACAATCGCAATAAACAATGTATCATGCACTTGAATGTGATATTTGTATATTATACTTTGACATCCTTCAAGCATCTCTTATTACTATTGCTCATACATTATGGTATAGGGATTTGGAAAAGTTTTAGTATTACACTTTGGTATAACATGATTATGGGTAATTCATACTGAAAAGGAAAATGTGTTGATCAAATTTAAAAGACTTTTTTGAAATAACCCTGGTCTTAATAAGAAATGGCATTGCAACTAAAACAGTAAAAAAACTCTTGCACAGAATGCCAGTAATCCAATATCAAAATCCGGCAGTGTGCATGCCTACAGACATGATGAGCCTTTGTGTGCTGATGTATATGAAGTGCTGGATAATGATGGATTTAGCTCTAAATTTCCCCTCCGAGTTCAATAAAGTCGCTGTCTCGCTTTATAATGGATGCTTGTTTACTAAAGACCATCTTAAAAATGTATTGAAGAAAGCAGGAAGCCACTGGATTAGAAAATAAAGCATACAGAATTTTCATAAAATATTCCACCCCCAGCCTCAAAGATTACCTGTAACTAATCACACCAAACTTATTCAATCAAATTGGAGCATTTAACCAGACAAATTAAAAGCATAACCAAGATCCTAATGTGTATGCTACTTCTCCTAATGAAATTTGTTCGCCCAGACATCAAGGAGCTATTGACTCAAGATTTCAACACTGCTACCGTGCCACCTGCAATTTTAATATCTATTGTTCTGATGATTATTACCATATCAAATACATGTCGCAATGTCTGAAGTCCCTCATCCCCCCCACACTCATTTAAATTGGTTCCACTCTTTCATTGCCTTTATAATGATGTCTGGATAAAAACGAAGACGCTATCTTGCATGCATTAAGAACAATTCTGCTCCAGCACTAAAAAGAATGCCGTCTGAGTGATTCAATAGCATTACTGAATCAATGTCGGATCAAACATTACATAATTAAACACATATTTCCTTTGAATCGCCTTGATGGGTCACTTTCTTGCATAGCCCAGGTGAATGCCACAAATTTTTCATCTGACATAATGCCTTCCTTATTCAAGGACTCATTTATTATTTGCATATTAAAATATTTTGTAACAAGTGGAAAGAAGGAAAAATGATTCATTACACAATGGATTATTGTACACTTGAAAATTTCAAACATAGAAAGTCTAAATTAAATTATATACTGTGCAGACAAATATGTGTATGTGAACATCCATATTTGTCACAATATGTATTTATTGTATTTTTGCTTGTGTGTTTAAACTGAGAGTTATTGCAGGAAATATTAATGATTCCCTAAGTGAGGAACTGCATGCAAAGCAATCCTTGACTTCAACGCACTTACACACACACACAAAGAAAGAAGGGAAAAGAGGAAAGAGAACGTGATACAAGAAGACAGAAAGGGAAAAAGGGTAAAGAGGTAATCAAAATACTTCAGTCTAAAGGAGAATGTCAGGTTCAAATTTACTCAAGCGGCATATGCAGGAATTTTCTGAATTTCCCCTCCCACCACTGCTTTCTTACTAAAAGAAAATAACAATAATATACAATTTATTTACACAAAAAACAAAGCACACATTAATATTTTGACCTGCAATTCAATTACTCAAATGGGAGGATATGAGTATATATGATACATACATCAGGAGTAAATCCATCAGGTAAATATTGATTATTGTTTGCTCTATAATAGTGTATATTCCATAAAATGTGAATATTAATGCTTAAAATGTTCACAATTAGATTCCACACACATATAAACATCAGAGTAGTTTTGGGTCACTGACATGATGTCCTCTATTGTGACATGCTATATACTCATATACATTTAGAAATATTTTAACAGCATTTTGCTGATAATATAATTATCATGCATGCAAACATTGTACTTTTAAAAATGTATTTTTCAAACTGCAGGACCATTTCAAATTAAATAGCTAAAGGCAAAAAGTAGTTTAAAAGTGGTTAAAAATAAAACATAATTAATGCCCAGTTATATATAGCCTATGCATTTCCAATATACAGAACATTCATATAAAATTGAACTTACAATATAATTTAAATTTGATTGGTTGAGGTCCTGGTTGCATGTGAACAAGGAGAGAAAAGAAAGAGAAGGGGAGGTAGGCTGGATTGACAGACGTGCATTAGGCATGCAGCTAGATGTTTTCTTGTAATCTACTTCTGCTTTTTAAACCAATGTATCAGAGCAAAGTTTTATTGATACTGCCCTATTTTAAGAGTGCAAGTGATAAGCAAAGCCAATGATTTAAGTCATAAGAGCAAAGTCAGTGGGCATGGCCATGAAGTTTTGGTATTTTCGTGCAAGCATACGCTAAGTCTAGGCACAAGTGGGTTTGGTGAAATTGGCCACACATCACACAAATGGGATGGGTCAAGTGAATGTAGTTCTGAATTTCTTCTCCAGTTATTTCACCATCTGTGTTCTATTATATAGTCAATTTCCTGTCAAGTACCAGTGATATAAACGAAGACAGCCCATTCATAAGTAGTTGGTTGTGTAAATTAACTGTATGCACTGAATTAGAAGAATAGAAAATGATTTTGTACATTAAAGGGTTAGTTCACCCAAAAATGAAAATTGTCTCATGATTTACTTACCTTTAAGCCATCCCAGATGTATATTACTTTTTTTCTTCAGCAGAACTGAAGTGAAGATTTTTAAAGCACATTTCAGCTGTTTTTGTCCATAGTGTGCAAGTAAAAAGGTGCCATTAGGCTGCTGTTTGACGGTCCAAAAGGCATATTTAGGCAGCATAAAGTAATCCACACAACTCAATTGATCAATTGATCAATTGATGTCTTCTGAAGCAAACCGATAGGTTGGTGTTAGAAACAAATCGATAATTAAAATGTTTTTAACAGCTTCTGGCCAGCGCTGGATTCCCTTTTGGAAATGACCTTACTCTTGCATGACGTTCATTCCTCTATTGTATACTAAGCACACGCTTCCGACTTCTCGAGTGAATGCGACATTGCGCTTATGTCACTGCTTTACTTATGAAGACATTCATTGATCGACTGGAGTTGTGTTGATTACTTTTATGCTGCCTAAATATGCCTTTTGGACTATCAAACAGCCAGCAGCCTGATTGCACCCATTCACTTGCATTGTATTAACATACAGAGCTGAAATATGCTAATAAAAATCTTCACTTCAGTTCTGCTGAAAAGGAAAGTCATACACATCTGGGATGGCTTAAAGGTAAGTAAATAATGAGAGAATAAAATTTTTGGGTGAACTAACCCTTTAACAACGTCCTTGATGAATGTCAGACATATTTCTATGACAGTGACACATTCCATTAATATGCATGGAAAAGGTGATTCTCATCAGAATTTGGATGTACACTCAGATAAATTATAGAGAATGTAAGTATTATTAATAATTTTCATCTACTGACACACAAATCATAGCTAGTATGAACAGTAATTGTATCGGCATGCACTTCACTTCTACCGGTCCAAATTGATTTTGAAAAATGTATTTATTGAAAATCATTGCCTCTGGCCAGCGCATATAAACTTAGAAGCATATACAGTATAAATAAATAATAATAATAACATAATAAAAATACATTAACTTTATTACCAGCTGCTGGTGGAATCTCCAAACTGCAAATGCAGGAACTGAATTTGGACTTTGCGCTGAGTTAAGAGGTGGTATTTAAGCATCTTAGCGCAATAATATATTTCCCAGGAAAATAGCAAATTGTGCTTTGCACCACTTCATTAACATAAAATACAACAACAGTATGCGCATATACACCCACAGTAGCGCAAACACTCCTACCCATGCCCAAAGGTGCTTTGCACTGGCATGGAAATTTCACTTAGAATTAGCGCTCTCGTGATAATTGGATAAGACTTTGTTCGTGGTCGTAGCGTGTAGCGCTGCACTTTGCACACTGATAAAAATAGAGCCTTGAATGAGTTAGGTGTATCTTTATAATCAACATGGATTTTTGCAATGAACTTGTCGCCATGTATTTTGCCTTCTCCACAAAGCCAATGGTGTTTAAAATATATGTGTTTGAATTGAAGACACCCGCAATCTCCACCCCAATTTATGTTGGAGGTGAATGAAGTATATTTGCATAATCAAAACCAAGTGATTATTAGCACACTATTTAAAATGTCCAAATGCACCATACCTTATTTTCAGATGCAAAAAAACTGCAAACTTGAATTTTAAAAGTTATAATAAACTGTCATGAGAAATCTAAATGTAATGCTCGCTAAAGCATCTGCTTACTTAGTTCCCTATCTGTCACTCACTTGACATTGTGTCGATGTAGTGACACTGGAGGTCGCACTTGGGAGCCACAAACTCTAAAGGCTAATGGGAATTGGCGAGTGGAATTTGCATGCCACTCCCCCAGACATATGGGTATAAGCTGGCTCGCAACCACTGATCGGTTTCTTCAGAGCCGAGCGGTGTTGTGCAGCAAGTTCCACTGCTGTTCCATTCACCTCAAACACGAGAAGCGTATGCATTTGGATATATATCGTATTTCAGTGGCTCTCTTTCCCTCGTGCACGACTAGTGCAGAGTACGCCCCAGGGCACTTCGACAGCTAAAAGAGTATATTCTAACAAGAGTATATTTCCTTCTAAAAGAGTACGCACTGACGGAGAGCATCTTTTTACGTAGTTCCTGGATGCGGTCGCTATCTCTATGCCTCTGATGGCCACAATCGCTTTTTCTGGTGTTCTCACTGTGAGAACATGCTTCGCAGCTTTCCTTCTTCCAGGGAAATGCCACTACAGCTGCTCCCCGCCCTGGTCCTTCTACCTAAGGGTAAGAGGATGGGACGGTTAGCGCTGGGGGAAATTTGGGGAGCCCAATAGGAGTGGTTCTGCCGGGTAATCCCCCATGGACCTCCCATTCCCCAGTATGCTTGTTTGCCCTGGCCGAGTTCTGGGATGAGACAGGCAGCTCGCCTCAGGGTGAGTTTAATGTCTCGTTTGGGGCTCGATTGCAGGATGAGCTCTCGATCACAGCATCAGAGAGCAGATTGGCACAGTCGGACACTGAGAACTCAACTGTTCAACTGGACTCAACTGGACGACTCACCCTGCCCTGGGCCCTTGCGGCTTGATGACTGTTCCTGGGTTTGGAGTGCCGCTCACGGCCGCGCCCCACCCCCATTCTTCAAGGAGGTGCACATGGAACTCACAAAGTCATGGCCGACACCTTTTACTGCCCGGACCCAACTTCTAGGTTACTCCGCTCTTACTATCCTGACGGTGGGTCGGCCAGGGGGTATACGTTGATTCCTCAGGTGGATAAGGCCGTTGCGGTGCACTTGTACCCGCAAAACACCGCCACCTGGCGCAGTTGCTGGAGACTCCCGTCCAGGGCCTGTAAGTCTATGTAGTCTCGGGTGGCCAAAGTTTACAGTGCCGCTAGACAGGCCGCCTCAGACCTGCATGCCATCGCCCTCCTGCAAGTACACCAGGTCAAGGCATTGAAAGAGCTACACATGGGTAGTCCTGACCTGGGAGTAATGCAGGAGCTGCGCTCTGTGACCGATCTCACGGTCTGGAGTTAAGAGGAAGACATCCAAGTGCCCCTGAGATGGACGACCCAGGGGCGAAGAGGCCCGCTGGAACCCTGGAGCTGGTATACAGACCACTCCATCCTCCAGTTGAGGTCCAGGAGGAGAATCATTTGTTCCCTTTTTTTATTTCACAGCATTTCCAAGGGGCTGTGGTACCCACATTTAAAAAAAAAAGAGAAGTTTCCTCACTCCCTGTGTCATACACCCGGTGTTTACGGCCATAGTTGTCACAATCGCCGTACATCGAACACTCATGGCCAGGGCGCTCAGCCTCCTCCCCATCAATAACCGGTCCTATGGTGGGTATGCAGAGGGATGTAAGTGCTTTGATGTTTCCCTCAGCACAACCACGAGCTCGGGATGCAAGACTCCTTGACATGGCAATTCCTGCTCTTCCTCGCTACAAGGTCACACCCACAGGTGTGTAAAATGCGATCGTCCCCTTGCTGCCCCTCGCAATGTGTTTGGAGTCGTGCTTAATGCTCTCCAACCCGTCGCGCTGGTTGGCCAAAATGATCCGACTTGGCTATGCAATTCTGTTCCCCCGGCGTCGGCCCACATTCAACGATGTCCGTTTCACCTCAGTGAGGGTCGATAACACCACTGCCCAACGTGCAGAGATTGCAGCCCTTCTGCAGAAGTTTGCGATAGAGCCTGTCCCTCCACCCAAGATGAAGAAGGGGTTCTAGAGCCCCTAATTAATTTTGCCAAAGAAAGTGCCAATCTTGGACCTGTAAGTGATGACCTGGACCCTGCACAGACTCCCATTCAAGATGATGAAACAGAAGTGAATTCTGTCATGCGTTCGGAATCACGATTGGTTCGCGGTGGTAGACCTGAAGGACACGTACTTCCATGTCTTGGTTTTACCTCGGGCACAGACCCTTTCTACGGTTTGCTTTCGAGGGCAGGGCATATCAGTACAAGGTCCTCCCCTTTGGTCTGTCCCTGTCGCCTCGCGTCTTTAGGAAAGTCACAGAGGTATCCCTTGCCTCACCAAGGAAAGTGGGTGTTCGCATCCACAGTTATCTTGATGACTGGCTGATTCTAGCTCACTATCGAGACCTGTTGTGTGTGCACTGGGTCCTGGTGCTCAGGCACCTCAGATGGTTAGGGCTTCCGGTCAACTTGGAAAAGAGCAAGCTCTCCCAGGTTCAGAGCACCTCTTTTCTCTGGATGGAGTTAGACTCATCTCTATGATAGCGTGAACCATCTGGCACCCACGCCCAGACCTCTGGAATCTCCACTTTTGGCCCTTGGATGGGATGTGGAAGATCTATGTGGCCTACCACCAGCAGTGGTAGACACAACCACTCAGGCAAGGCAGCTGTATGCCTTGAAGTGGCGTATCTTCGCAAATTAAAGTGCTTCTCAAGGTGAAAACCCCCATAGATGCGCAGTCAGGTTGGTGCTTTCCTTCCTGCAGGAGAGGCTGGAGGGGCAGCTGTCCCCCTACACCTTGAATGTGTATGTGGCCACTATAGCGGCGCACCATGGCGTGGTGAATGGTAAGTCTCTGGGGAAGCACGACCTGATCATCAGGTTCTTTAGATGTGCTAGAAGGTTGAATCCTCCTAAGCCGTGCCTCATTCCCTCGAGGTATCTCTCCGTGGTCCTGCTGGTCCTGTGGAGAGCCCTATTTGAGCCCCTAGAGTCAGTTGAACTAAAGGCTCTCTCATTGAAGCCTGCCCTCCTGGCTGCACTCACATCCATCCATGGGGTCCTGCAGGTGCTCTCTCTCAGCAACACCTGCCTGGAGATCTGTCCGGCATACTCTCACGTGGTCTTGAGACCTCGACCAGGCTAGAGAAGAGAAGATAGGGAGGGATGATTAAAGCAAGTACTTGCAAAGAGGATTTTGGAGACTGCCATCTCATGCTCATTGCTCTGCAGGTGCACTGAATTAAGAAAAATTCTCACTAACCCTTTTAGGGATCAGGTGGTGAGCCTGCAAGCGCTGCCCCAAGAGGAGGCAGACCCAGCCTTGTCGTTACTGTGTCTGGTGCATGCTTTGTGCATCTACTTGGATCGCACGCAGAGCTTTAGACGTTCTGAGCAGCTCTTTGTATGCTTTGGGGGACAGCGGAAAGGGAGTGCTATCTCCAAACAGAGGCTTGCCCACTGGATCGTGGATGCAATCGCTTTGGCATACCAGGCCCATGGCGTGCCCTCCCCTTTGGGATTACGAGCACACCCAACAAGGAGTGTGGTGTCCTACTGAGCACTAGACAATGGTGCCTTTCTTGCAGATATCTGTAGAGCACCGGGCTGGGCAACACCCAATATCTTTGCGAGATTTTATAATCTCCAGGTTGAGCTGGTTTCATCCAGTGTGTTGAAAGGTATGAGCAGGTAAGTGTGTGGAGAGCTGGCCATGTGTACTGCTTTTGCACAGCTCCTTTCCCCTCCCTGAGGTGCTCCACATGTGCTAGTTACCTATGGTAACCCCTTGTGACATATTGTCCACGGTACAGTTTCTCTGAGGCCAAATCCGTGTCTCCCTTCTGAAGGGTCCTCCCCTGCCACCGGTCACCATGTTGTAGAGTTCCTCCCCTCCGGGTAGGACCTACCATGGGGCTTCTTCCACATGCGGCTGGTAAACCCATCTGACATATTCACCACATGTTAACCAGGATGTGGTATCCGTGGTTTCTTATCCTTGTTGGGTAACACATTCCCCAACGCAAATAAATATGGCCCAAGCTGAAAATAATTTAATTTGTGGGGAGAGATTAAAAAGAGGGAAAAGGTTGCAGCTGTCGAGAACTGTTTCCATTGTAGGTACGGTTTGTTAAGAAACAACCCAAAATCAAATGTTTTATTAAGTGAAACTCTTGACTGACCGTTGCTGTCCTGTGTTAGTTCATGAGACTGCAAGAGAGCAGTAGTTATGCTGCCCCTGTTCGCGAGATGGGGCATTCAAGTGGAAACTCGTTTTGTAAATACAGATTACAAAGTATCTAAATACAGGTTTGCCACAGCAATAGTAACAACAGAACACGACACAGCAAACCAGAGAATAGAACTTACAAAACATATAAACATATAAAAGAGTTTATAGTCAAAGAATTGATGCATTTCTATGCTTAGCCTTATTTGTTTGAACTGGAGTACTCAATCCGACAGAGAGATAGAGGAGATTAAAGGCTGCCACAGTCACACCGTGTCCTAACCAGATGCCAAATGGCATGCAAAAGTTATCTTTTCTATGTTAATCAGAGTTTTTGGACTAGCCAGATGCGACGAGTGATGGGACATTCTGTCGAACGCTTGGTTTCTATTTGAAGCATCGTGCTGTGCAATGAACTGATTCCGGTCCAAATGTACTTTCATAAAATTATATTGAAGCCAGAATCAATTGCAGTGGTGGCTCAGTGGTTGAGGCTCAGGGTTACTGACCAGAAGGTTGGGGGTTCAAGCCCCAGCACCACCAAGATGCCACTGTTGGGCCCTTGAACAAGGCACTTAACTCCAGGTTGCTCTGGGGGGATTGTCCCTGTAATAACTGCACTGTAAGTCGCTTTGGATAAAAGCGTCTGCCAAATGCATAAATGTAAATGTAAAAGAGGTGGCAGACAGGTTCTGTTCCCTCTGCCATATTCTCAGGTTCTTCCAGTTCACTTTTGGTAAACAAAACCTCCAAAACACTGTGGTCTCCAGTACTCTCTGTCTGACTGTAGCATCTGAGTGTTCATGATATAAAGTATAGGTACTCCTCGTAGATAGGTATAAATCAAAACACCCATTAACTTCCTCATCTGAATGTGTTAAATCATGAATTGCAGGTGCTGTAGGCTAGCAGTCATGATGAATATGAGTGACTGAGGACACTGCAGCTAAGATGTCTGTATGGTGTTTCTTCTCAGGGGAGGTGTTGTTTTAAAAGTATAGGAAAATGGGAGAAATTTAAATTCCAGCTGATATTCCAAATATCAGTGAATCTCCAGTATATGTGGGTAACTGGTCTGTTCTGATCGGGTTGCAGAAAGCAGGGATGAAAAATGCTAAATTCAAATAATAAAATGCAAATTCCCATATAATTGTGTCTAAAGCACAAGTCACTTTGTAAAATATATTAGACATGCCAACATGAATAGGTTGCATGACATGCCCTCATCCTCAAAAAAAAAAAAAAAGTACTTAAAGGTAAAAGGAAAATATGTCCCATACTACAAACTACAACTTGTTATCTAAATGATTGGCTACCGAGAGCAAGAAACCAGCTAAACTGAACAGATAATACTAATAGAAACTAATATTAAACCAATGAATCCATTTTGATGTTTGATTGGAGCAATTAAGTAACATTTGGTATTGTGTAGGGCTGCCACCTAATGTGAAATCTCAGTCCTAAGGCAAGCAGTTGTGAACCACTGTCTCATATGTTGAATTCATGTCTATACTTGTTTGTTTATCGCTGGCAGGGGGCTGATGACAGTTTTAAAGGCTGCCGAAATGGTCCCCGGGAAAGCTTCTGGTCGTGTCGCCTAGATAAAGATGATCTATTGTGTCTCCCTCTGGCTTTTCAGTTTCTCAGAGTAGATTAAATGCTTTTAGCCTAATATTGACTACTTTTTGGAAATGTATCTCTGGTAACAATTGATCAATCGATTAAATAATTGATATGAATCAAATAAAGATTTCTTTCCCTCGTTTCCACCCAGAAAATTCTGATGCCTGCCTACCACCCGGATAAATATCACAATGTCCACCTATAGATTTCATCCTCTATGGCCCTGATACTTTAATTTGTCTTATGAACACATACAATATTTAAAATAATGTTAATTTACAAAATGTGCTAAAGAAGGAACTTATTTTTCCTAGAAGTGACTTCTTAGTCCTAAATCTTTAGGACAAGTATGTTGCAGGGACCTACCTATTAAAGCAGAATTTAGCTACCACATTTTTCTTAATGCAGTGCACCTGCAGAGCAATGAGCATGAGATGGCAGTCTCCAAAATCCTCTTTGCAAGTGCTTGCTTTAATCATCCCTCCCTATCTTCTTCTCTTCTCTGTCTCTGTCTCTCTTAAAGGATAATGAGGGTGAGCCTCCACATTTCTCACCAGAAGGAAAGGTCAACACACCATCCCATTTGCATGCTGAAGAGGGCTGTAATTCCCTTTGCTGTCGTGGCAGGCCCCAGTGCCCTCACAATCAGACAGGATAAAATGTACAACATTTGCAATTTTCAGAAGCCTTTTACATCCTTTCCTGGTCCTGGAGAAAATGTAACAACAAATAAGATGAGATCTTCAGGACGACAAAGAGAATGCAAATGGTTTCTTAATTATTTCACTTTTGATGTCATAGGAAAACAGTAACTCAGAAAGAAAGATCATTATCATTCATTATTATAATATTTCTTACTGTAAGCCTTTAAATTATGGAATATTTGTTTAGAAGTCAGTTGAAAACATGTAATGGCATGACCACTTATGTGCACAGTATAGCTATAATGGAGACAAGGTCTGGTCACCATACTTTTTATTCCAGTGAATATTTTCTCAGGTTTATATTTGAAAGTCAATTTCTAAATAAGGAGTAATAAGGAGTAATAATTATAATAATTAGGAGTAAAACCTTAAAGTGTTGGCTATAAAACAAAAACAAAAAAATATTGAGTATTTTCACTCATATTTCCCAGGAAAGAAATTACAGTTAATTGAATCCAGGTTGACCTTTTCTTTCAACATGCCCCAATAGCAGGGCATGTCGTAACATAATGGGGTAAGTTGTCAAAATGGAACCTGCCATTAAACAGCCTATAATAGGCTTTACGGCAAAAAATAGTAAAACAATTATGAAACTATTGACAAAACAATTCAAGAAACCTAAAAAATGTAAAAGGTAAGAGAGTACAAGAATAAGTATCGCCTCACAGCAAGAAGGTCCTGGGTTTTCCGTGTGTTCAAGTGAGTTTCTGCCAGGTGCTCTGGTTTCCCCCACAATCCAAAAGACATGCAGGTCAAGTGAACTGGAGACTCTGAATTGCCCATAGATGTGAGTGAGAGTCTGAATGTGTTTATCTGTGTGAGTGTAGTGTGTGTGTGTGTGTGTGTGTGTGTGTGTGTGTGTGTGTGTGTGTGTGTGTGTGTGTGTGTGTGTGTGTGTGTGTGTGTGTGTGTGTGTGTGACTGGCTACCTGTCCAGGATTTTCCCTTGTCTTCAGCCTGAGACTGGTATAAGCTCCAGCACCCCTCTCGACCCTACATGGAATAAACGGCGATAGAAAATGGATGGATGTTTGGGATAAAAAAATATTGAAAATAATTAATTGTATACATTTTTAACACACATGGCAGATAGTTTCCATAGTTTTTAAATGCCTTCTTCAAAGAACTCGTGCCATTGTGTTCCTAATAAAAATGTGACAGCCTGCCCACTAAATTGACATTTATGAAAAATACACTTGTCCTGAGAATGTTGAACCTTACAATTCAAATCCTTCATAATATAGTTGACCCTTACCTGAATGTATGCCTGAATAGATTGGATTTATTGTGTACACTTGTTTACCCAACAACTATAGTAAAAATATGTTGAAATTGCAATTTTAGTTTGGAGGATGGAATTCACAAATATATTCAAATTTAATTTAAGAGGTTTGAAATCATCATACAAAACCACTGCTAGAGAAATCAAACATTTGTGTAGTTGGACTTTTGACTCAAATCCTTATTGTCACTGAGATATCCTGTTTGAAACTAGCCCTGGTATCCACTATACACTGGGGGCAGTGTTTCGAAATTTCGGTCAACGTATACCAATTTTAATGAATGAATAGTCAATCCACTATTTCCGATTTCACTGTGAGATCAGGCTGGTTTTAGTACTGTGTACTTTAAGCTCTGATGATAGGTTGAAAATAATGCTTTATAAATTTGAACACCTTGGCATCAAAACAACAATAAGTTCATCCTTCAAACGATTACCCATGCAATCATGCAGGAAAAGCAAAATAAGATTAAAAAAAAAAAAAACAATGGGCATATTAATTAAAATGCAAATAGACTGTGATTGCTTTAGGAAAGAAAGCAACTTTCAACAGTTTTTTCAGAACTCGTAAAGTGAGCGCCTCTGTGTATGTATGCAGTTGTTTGTGCTTTGAACAATGCATTCATTGTCATTTTAGCTTCTGGCTGGATACCTGTTGTTATTATTACCTGGTGGTTATATGATATGTAATTGATCTAAGTTATAGTATAAATATTCCACTAGTGTTTATTAACCAATATCCCTCAGCCTCAACTCCCCCTTTCACATTTTCCTCCACATCTTTCCCCCATCCTAAGTATGCATTGATTCAGCTATCCGTGTGTAATAAATACAGCATTAATCTGTGGAGATCAATAACCTCATTCTTGTGCATAAGGCCAATCTGAAACCCACCCCCATAAAAACACACGCACACACACATATAAACTGATGCAGACACAGAATAAATATGATATTGAGAGGGCCACATAGAAGAATTCTTACTATGATTCACCTAATGTTTGATGTCATTATTACCCATCTAATGAAACTTCATAATTTTTGACATTTCTTTTAGAAATTTGGAAGTGTATGTGTCTGCTATGGTATAGTTCCTACTTGTTCTGCTGTTATAGCACAACATTAATTACCATTAGTGTTATGCTTAACCAGCAGTCTCACTAATCAGTGATGCAATATTGTACCTTTGTACCTTATATTATGACTGGAATTTTGATACAATAGAAGAGGTACATTAGCTTGTCCATTTATTATTAATATAATACTGTTTATAAAGTATTTCACATGGTTGCTTATTGTATTAGTGATATTGAAATTGTGTGGGGGAAAAAAAATATTCATTTTATGTCAACATCTCTGTTTTAAATTCTCAAAATCCTGAAATGTGTTTATTTTCACACTGAACTTTTTGAATCAGACTCAGATTTTGAACCCCACAATGTACAGTATTTTTGTGTGTGTGCTTGCTTTTTCCCTTAATATGTAGTTTTAAGCATCACCGTCAGTGTGGTTCAAGGAGCACGTATGCTGGCTTGACAATCTCAATAGTTGATAGTGGTATAGCCGATTCTCATTAACATCAATGAGAATAATTCTGAAAGCAACAATGAACAACCAAAACAGAAGAATGCAAGATGTCATCCCCTCATTTGTGCAGCGCAACCAACACAAAGTGGACACGTTGACATACCTGACTCACAGAGACTGAAGTGCTGTCTGCCTGAATTGATCTGAGTTGTAGTATTAACGGCTTGTGATGCACATCTGGTTAGCATGCACTATGCATCCCATCGCACTTTAATAGTGTTTTGCTTAAATATTTACCTTGTAACTAAATGAAACATGCTGCGATTAAGGCAAAGGATTACATCGAGAGGTAGAGTGGCATGCGGGTGCGAGGGACTTAAAATAGACACTCCTCTCGCTTGCTGTTGCTTGATTGCACCTCCACTTGCCGCAAATGGTGCCAAAAGACTAGACTTCGGATCAAGAGACGCAAGGATAAGGAAGGACTCAAAGTGATATATGAAGACAAGGGTCAGACTCCAAGGATAGGCAATGATTTGAAAGGACAAGCAAAGACTCTAGATCAGAAGATCACGTTACTACTGGGACTTGTCTGGTATCTCGTCCACTTGAGCTCAGAATTAAAGTAGACAAAAGCTGTGTCCAGAGAAATTCGTTTTTGGTATCAATATATACATGTACACAAGAAAAGGTACTGAACAGGAATAAGGATGGGTGGAAAAAACTCTCCAAGCATAAGGGAGCTGGGAGTCTATGTTGAGAGACAGCTGTTACTATGGTGGGTGGAGTGCTGAACTCCTGAGATTAGTGAGCATTTTTGGAATAGAGACCAATGAAGCGAGTGAAGTATTGGTGGGAAAACTGCAGGTACCGGCAGGGGAAGCCTGTGGTGAAGGTATTGACACTACTGGAACATTTAAATTTTCCTGAGACCAAGTCAAGGTTGCGACTTACTCCTCCAGTCATTTATAGTTCGTTCTGACACCAGTATGCAAAAACATCTGCTAACTTAGCCTGCATCTATCACTGAAGGTGATAGCAGATAGTTTCCATAGTTTTTAAATGCCTTCTTCAAAGAACTCGTGCCATTGTGTTCCAGCTAGGCTCCATAGGGTTGAGCAGGACAGCAGGCAGTTTGATAAGTCAGACTACACAATAGAAGGTATGCACTAGTGAAGTCAAGTCATTTTGATTTGTAGAGTGCTTTTCACGACACACATCGTTTCAAAGCAGCTTTACAGAAAAATGAAGCTGTAATGTCTGCATTGCTTTAAAATCCTCATTAAGCAGTTTAAATTATTTTTTTTTTTATTATTTGTCTTTGGGCCCCTATGGAGCAAGAAACACACTGGTCATTTTGTTTCTGTAACTGAATGTGCAAATAATTGCCAAGAAATGTACTCTGTATATACGTGTGTGTGGGGGGGCAAGGCCTTGTTCATGAAACACACGCAGAATACATTTCTGTGTAAATTGTTCATAAAACCATTCTAATACAAATTGTAGCATGAATGGGACCCAATGTGATATCTAGATTAATTTTTTAGTTTATGTTGTGCAGTTGTCCTTTACTTACTCGGTTCCTAGGGACATGGATGCAGAATTATTCAAATGCTATAGTTTTCAAGTACTAATGCCATTGTAAAAAAAATAAAAATACAAATATCAACAGTCAGTCATGATTCATTCAGTGAATGTGTCCAATAACAGGGCTGGATTTTGCAAGTAGTTTTCAGGCTGGTCATGTGATATTAACATGGCAGCCACCATGAGGGGACCCTCTCCATGTAGAATAGAATTGCTTTAATAAAGTTACTGATGTGACAGGTGTTTTCCTCTCATGTGAATGGTCATGATTTCATACAGAAATGATTATTTATTTATTTTGGAGTAAAATTATTTTAATGAGAAAAAAAAGGACTGAGTCCACATTTAAGTGAGTTCTAAAGAGGTAAGTCTCGATGATTGTCTGAATGTGTCTTGGCTGCTATCAGGAATTGGTTTCACCACTAAGGACACAGAGTATGACATTTATGTAATTGGATTGTGTTATTGGATCATTATATTGTAAGCGATCTGATGTTAACAGAGAAGAGCAGGAGTCGCAGCAGCCCTCTATTGGTGAAAATAGGACCTATTATCCAAATATGATGTAAAATATGAAAGTGCAGAGTAGTGATAATCACACAGCCACCCAAATGCAGTAGACCTCACACAAGATACCAAAGTATGTGGTGATTTTTGATTACATGTCACTTAAGAAGTGCATGTCTGTGTGTGTGTGTGTGTGTACATAAATGTCAGATGGCTCATCCATCCATTTACCTTGGGGCACCAGCTAAGAAATTTCACCATAACAGTATAAGAATAATACAAATTGACCATTCAATAAATTAGAAAAATATAAATTGGGGGGAGATTGTTATCTGAATAATCTGAAGTATTTGTGAGATTTGGCTTAACCTCTTACTTGATCCCTTACTGCATCATCAACATAAGGAAAACACAGTTTTAATAAAATGTATGTTATTTACTAAAACAAGAAAAACAACAACAAAATAATGGTACTAATATGCTAAAGGGCACTATGGATTAATAAGAAAATAATGTGCACAGGATGGAAAGATGTAAGTGGTTGAGTTGGATGTAACTATAGCATCAAGACTGTGGCACTTGTTATCTTATAGAAAAGGTTCTTTGCAATCTGGAACATGCAGATGAAGCCCTGATGCTGGGGCAATCACAAAATGGTACAAGAGCTTAACCTTGTCACTTGTGTTTCTGTAGATGTCTTCCTGGTCTGGGGACTCTGAACTTGCTATTGTCTCTTGTAGTGAGACTTGCTACTTGGTCGATTTTTTACTGTCTCCCTGGACGGGAGATTCCGAACCTTGGAGGTTTCTGTTAGTGTCTCATTCTCTCTCTTCCAGACTGGAGACTCAGAACATGAAGTGTTATTCTGTTTGTGACCCCTTCCTTGCTGGACTGGGGAATCAGAACAGGGTGTGACTGTTGAAAGGGTGCTTTTATTCCTTTCTGATAAGCAGGGGATTGCAGTTCGGTGCCTTTCTGTTCCAGTGTACTGATTGGCTGTTGAAATCAGAGGGGGTACCAGGGATGTATCCAGATGGGGGGCCAGCCCAAATTCTAAACTATGATTGGTCATTTCCCAAGTCAGAGTCTGGCCTTCAATAAAACTAAACTTCAATAATATGGGCCTTCATGTAGAACCTTGTTGGTTTAAATTGGTGCAGGATGTAGTATCAAGAAATGACAGTTCAATATTTTTAACCTCACTTTCACATTAAATCATACATTTTCTAAACTCTTCAAAACACCAAACTGATCAAACTTGTAACAAGGCTAGTTGTACTTTCAAAAACTCCCAACATGCTTTCATTAGGGTTGTACAAGTTTCCTTTCATATAATCACTGTTTCAGGACACAGAAATGTAAGCGCAGCGTAGTTCTAGCAGGAAGACTAGCAGCTGTTCATCATCACACCATTAGCTGGGTAATTCCTAGCCAATCGCATGTAAGCCATTGCTTTTATAAGTCTGCTCACAATCAATCACATTGCTGTTTCAGTGTGCTAACACGGCACCTCCACCACCCCACCACCACAAGTTGAGCCCTGTCCTGCACGGGGGTAGGCTTCTCGCCCCTGCCTCCTATCTCTGGCAGGATATGATGGTTCCGAGTACAACTCCCTCGGATTTGGTTGTTTAATCAACCAAACACAACAGAATGATCTTCTTTCAATTTTGTCATTTTATCAATCTGTACATTCTGTAGCAAACAAAGCAAGATACTTGTTTCAAATGACCCTTAAAGATGTTAAAGCTACACTATGTAACTATGTATGGCTCTCTAGTAGTTAAAAAATAAAATTGCATGTGTCTTGCGGAAGGATAATGTTTTGGTTGTGGTTCGGCTGTGCTCTGCTCCTCTGCTTAGAGGAATGTGGTTCAAAGCTCCAGTGTACACATGAATACAGGACATCATGTCAGAGCGAATGGACAAATAAATAATGAAAGAAAGAAAAAGACGGATATCTGAAAATGTCATCTGAGCAGGCAAGTGCCACAAATGAATTTTCAAAAGTTAGGCAACGTTCGTTAAAATTAGACACAATGATTGCTAGTCTTATAAGGTCAAACTTTGTAAAGTGTTTATAACTGCAGGATATTCTGGCCAAATAGACCAAAGTAGTAACTAATTTATAGATTGTCATTGTTACCAACCAGTGGTCAACATAATTTCAAGACTTGCATGCCCTTGGCAAGCCTAGGACTAAAAGATTTATTTATACAGGTTATTGCCATTATAAAGAAAAATGCACACATGAGCTAGCAAGTGAAAAGGGGGCTCCCCGGCCTGAGAGAACGAGGGAGGAATGGATGCTGCAGAGAATAGTGTGAGCCTCCACACATACTAGGTCTCTGTGGTAATGCGCTCAACAAGCCATGTGATAAGAAGCGCGGATTGATGGTCTCAGACGTGGAGGCAACTGAGATTCGTCCTCCGCCACCCAGATTGAGGTGAGTCACTACGCCACCATGAGGACTTAGAGCGTATTGGGAATTGAACATTCCAGATTGGGGAGAAAAGGGGAGAATAAATAAATAAATAAGAATATAAAGATTAAGCAATTGAACAGCTGGGAAACATTATGATGTATTACTCATACGATACTCATACTGTTGGCGTGGTGAAAAAAGACAGCACTGACGAACTTTACCTTGGGAGCTAATTTCGAAAATCAGCATACGATGTATTTATGAAATGTATGAAAAAAGATGTCTATACACCCGGTAGGTTTTTAAAGTAAGTTTGGAGCAGCAGAAATAGTTAACCTTATATAAATTGCCATGTAAACATTTAGTTTTTCCCAAGCTAAAAGAAATTCTAGCCTTACAGTCACCTTTTAAGAGGCGTGATTATATATTATAATGAATACTATCAAGAAAATCCATGTTAGATATTTTTTCTTTTCTCTAGTAAGACCTACTCTTAAGAATTTATACAAATGTTTCTACTGTTTTCCTGTAAAAATATCTAAACATCCTTAAAAATAAATTTACTTGAGAAGTGACACTTCGTAAGCTTTTCAGGCTTTTTCAAATAATAATTTTATATAAAATGTTTATATAAGTGTGTGGCAGGGCGGAGGGCAGGGCCGGGTCGTGATCCTACGCACCCGGTCCCGTATTAGGCTAATTATGCCTCCATAAACGATCTCTCTCTCCCGCACGGTCCCCTGCAGTCAGCCTTTAACACTCACTGAGGCATAATTAGCCTAATACGGGACCGGGTGCGTAGGATAACGACCCGGCCCCGCCCTCCGCCCTGCTACAAAGTGTATTTTGTCTTACTGTACTGGCAGATTTTTTGCACATTATTCTAGGTCTACTAGGATCACCTTGACAAACACCCCACCACAGTGATGGACTGACACTACTGGTGATGTACACATTAAGTCATCATCTTGCATGACCATGCAAAAACCTGAAATAAATTCATGAAATAATATCATTTAACGAGTATAGTGATGTATTAGATATTTTGTTAGTGTGTTGATTATTCTTAATACTAAACATAGTTTTTGTCACGAACCCCGCTCCTCTGCTTCTCCCCGCATCGTCTAGCACACACACGCACACTCCCTCACTCCGCCCCCTCGAGCTTTTCACGCTCTTTTTGCTCGCTCGAGCCCTCACGCCCACTTTGCTCCTACTCGCTCACATGCTCGTAGGCAATCTCCCTTCCTCGAGTTTCTCCACGCTTCCAATCCCCAGAACATTATGACCACCTGCACTCGCGTCATCTGCACTCCTGCACATTAGTTTCACCTGCACTCGTCTCGTCACCTTTCATTGTTTACACCTGCACCTTCCCCTATAAATACCACAGCACATCCGTTTCACGGGTGTTGGTTATTGTGTTTAGTTTCCCGTATCTTTGCCCCCCGCTAGTCTCGTCTAGTTCTGACCTCCTCTTGTTTACCCCTTAGCTTGCCAGCTCCCCTTGTTCCCCTGTCTTTGATCCCGCTAGTCCCGTCTAGTTCTTTGCCCTAATTGTTAACTGTTTTCCCGGCTTCGACCTCCCGCTCTCGTTTACCACTCTCTCCCGGATTTGCCCCTTACGATACTTTGATTCCCCGGCTTTTGACCTCACGCTCCCCTTGACTACTCTTCACTGGATTTGCCCTTGTTTTGTACTGTTGCTTTGCTTTGTGAATAAAGCAGTTTTTCCCCGACATTGTGACTGTCTCAACTTGTGTTCGCTACAGTTTTTCCCCCAATTTAGGCAACATCTTCAAATTCAGCTCTGCACTCACTTCAATATCTATACAGGTGTAAGTGGTAATATTATATTTATGTTGTTAGTACAGCTGATTAGTATAATATAGAATGCATTTGAAAAAAAACACACAAAGAAACAGATTAACCCACTAAGTACTTCATTTTACTGGTGTTCAACTACAGCAGATTTTTTTCATCTAAAATATTGTTAGTGCTTTGGTAATATATTTATTTCTTGTAATTTATTTGTTTAAAGAAGAAATATTGAATTATCCTTATGATGCATATTTGTTTCATTTTTCAAATTTTTTATTTCATATTATAGTATTTTGTGATGTTTTACAGATGGTTTAATGTCTATTCCGTGTTCACCGTACAACACCGTTCACTGGTGGTAGTTGGTCCTCAATAACCACAGTGGTAAAAAAATCCCTACTTTATAAAAATGCACATTATAAAAGTCCTACATGTTCCCCTTCTGTCGCTCTCTCCACGTTGTGTCAGAGAAGCGACACTAGGGGTCTCTCTTGAGCGCCGATATTCACCTCTGACCTATTGAAAAGGGCCAATGAGAGTTGGCAGTCAGTATTTGCATACCCCGCCCCCGCATATGGGTATTTAAGCGGGGCAAATACGGAAGTTTAGTCAGAAAATTTCTTCGGAACCGATGGTCTGTTTGCAGTCTGCTGCGAGAATACACACCCTGAACGTTCCTGTATCTCTGACGATCTGCTTGCTGTTGGATTTGACGGCGCACAACAGCGGCTTTCTCTGTACTTTGCACGGCGTGCATTGTTGCCCCTGAGCGTGCTCAGTCGGTGCTGGATTGCCTCGCTTCCTTCAAGCCAGGCACAGTGGTCCCTCTAAAACTTTTCCAGAGGCTCCTGGAGCATATGGCATCCTCCGCGGCGGTCGCGCCGCTGGGGTTGATGCATATGAGACCACTCCAGCACTGGCTCCAGACTCGAGTCCCGAGACAAGCATGGCACCACGGCACGCATCGGGTAAGGATCACCCCCGCCTGCCTCAAAACACTCCGACCCTGGACAGACCTCTGCTTTTTACGGGCAGGAGTGCCCCTGCAGCAGGTGTCCCGACGCGTTCTGGTCACAACCGACGCCTTTTGGGGTGCCGTGTGCAGCGGGCACGCAGCAGCGGGCCGTTGGAATGGGGCCCCGCTGCGTTGGCACATCAACTGCCTGGAGTTGCTGACCGTCCTTCTCGCCCTCAGGAAGTTCCTCCCATTAGTTCGGGACAAACACGTCCTCGTGAGATCGGACAACACCACGGTGGTGGCGTACATAAATCGCCAAGGCGGCGTACGCTCCCGCCACATGTCACAACTCGCCCGCGACTCAGGTCGCTGCGTGCCACTCACATTCCCGGCAAGCTCAACGTCGTAGCGGACGCGCTATCACGACAACGCCTGCCCGGCGGGGAGTGGAGGCTTCACCCCCAGTCGGTCCAGCTGATTTGGGAATGGTTTGGCAAGGCCCAGGTAGACCTGTTTGCCTCCCAGGAAACCTCCCACTGCCCGCTCTGGTAGGCCCTAACAGAGGCTCCCCTTGGGACAGACGCGCTGGCACACAGCTGGCCCTCGGGGCTGCGCAAGTACGCATTTCCCCCAGTGAGCCTTCTTGCACCGGTACTGTGCAAGGTCAGGGAGGACGAGGAGCGAGTCACATTAGTGGCCCCCTACTGGCCCACTCGGACTTGGTTCTCGGAACTCAGACTTCTCACGACAGCTCCTCCCTGGCGAATTCCCCTGAGAAAGGACCTCCTCTCTCAGGGACGGGGCACGCTCTGGCACCCGCGCCCAGACCTCTGGAACCTCCACGTCTAGTCCCTGGACGGGATGCGGAAGAGCTAGCCGGCTTACTGGCGACCGTTGTGAATACAATTAACCAAGCCAGAGCCCCCTCTACCAGGCACCTTTACGCCCTAAAGTGGCGCTTGTTTGCAGATTGGTGTTCTTCCCAAACTGAAGACCCGCAGAGATGCGCGATTAGGTCAGTGCTCCTGTTCCTACAGGAGAGGCTGGACAGGAGGCTGTCCCCGTCCACCCTCAAGGTGTATGTTGCCGCCATTGCCACCCACCACGATCCTGTAGACGGCAAGTCTTTGGGTAAGCACGACCTGATCCTCAGGTTCCTGAGAGGCGCCCAGAGGTTGAATCCCTCCCGGCCAGGCCTAGTTGCCTCCTGGGATCTCTCGGTAGTCTTGGCAGGACTCCAGAGACCCCCCTTCGAGCCGCTTGAATCAATTGGACTCAGGGCCCTCTCTCTTAAGACGGCCCTGCTGATCACGCTCGCCTCTATCAAGAGGGTCGGGGACCTGCAAGCATTCTCTGTCAGCGACACTTGCCTGGAGTTCGGTCCGGCAGATATGTCTGTGATCCTAAGACCGCGACCGGGCTATGTGCCCAAGGTTCCTACCACACCATTCCGAGATCAGGTAGTGAACCTGCAAGCGCTGCCCCGGGAGGAGGCAGACCCAGCCCTTTCGTTGCTATGTCCAGTGCGCGCCCTGCGCATTTACCTGGACCGCACACAGAGCACCAGACACTCTGAGCAGCTCTTTGTCTGCTTTGGGGGACGGCAGAAAGGGAATGCCATCTCCAAACACAGGCTCGCCCACTGGGTTGTCGACGCCATCACACTGGCTTATCACACCCAGGCCGTGCCCCTACCCTTGCGGGTCCGAGCTCACTCAACAAGGGGTGTTGCGTCCTCGTGGGCACTGGCCAAGGGCACCTCCCTAGCAGACATCTGTAGAGCCGCGGGTTGGGCAACACTCAACACCTTCGCGAGGTTTTACAACCTCCGCGTTGAGTCGGTTGCGTCTCATGTTTTGTCAGGTCCGAGCCTGTAGAACTCGGTAACACGTAGACCGACCGGCCGGGTGGATCGCTTGCGCCCAGTGCCCTTTTCCTGACGTCAAGGTTAAGTAGTGCGCCTTTTTTCCCAGGGCGCCCCACTCCGAGTCGGGACCCTGGTCGATTCCTCCCCAGCCCTCCGGGTCCGCGGTTCAGCGGAGGAACTCGCCGACCCAAGCCACTGCAGGTACCCTGATGGCTACCCTGTACTGGTATAGGTGCTCTGCAGGTAAGGCCTCCTGCTCGTAAGGACTCCCCCTGTGTGTATTTCCACAGTTCGGTCCCCTTACGAGCGGACCCCCGTGTCTCCCTTAGGCAGTTACAGCTGCCCCGGTCGCCGTGCCGTAGCAACTCCCCCCTTTCGAGGCTGGATCTACCACCACACCATACTTTCCACACGAGCCCTAAGACGGCCGTGTGATGTGTCTACCACTTTTCCTCCCCAAGAAAAAGGGCAGGTGTGGTCTCCGCAGGGTCTGGGTAAGACCCCCTTCCCTATATAATCAAGGCCCGGCCGTGATTGCTCTATGCGAGAAACATAGAGAGAAAAGAGGCCCAGCCAGGCTGGCCCGTTCCCATGTTGGCAAACATCGCCTTGTTCCCCTCTCAGGGTAACTAGAAGGATCCCGATGTTCGTATGGGGCATTGGGGAAGGGTACGTGCAGCCGGGTACAGACGATGCGTGGTACTGGATGAATCCCTGCCCGCCTCTGTATCGGCAGTTCACGTACACGGTTCAGCACATGGCAAGATTGGAATGGGTCCCCTAGTGTCGCTTCTCCGACACAACGTGGAGAGAGCGACAGAAGGGGAACGTTTGGTTACGTATGTAACCTCCGTTCCCCGAGGGAGGGAACGACACGTTGTGTCTTTCCTCCACCATGTCGCTGAACCGAGCCACTGTTGTGGCCGGACCATTTCCGGCTCCTCAGAAAAATCCTGACTAAACTTCCGTATTTGCCCCGCTTAAATACCCGTATGCGAGGGCGGGGTATGCAAATACTGACTGCCAACTCTCATTGGCCCTTTTCAATAGGTCAGATGTGAATATCGGCGCTCAAGAGAGACCCCTAGTGTCGCTTCTCCGTCACAACGTGTCGTTCCATCCCTCGGGGAACGGAGGTTACATACGTAACCAAACGATTCACATATTTATAATCAAAAACAAGTGCAAAAAATGTTCCAGTGCTAAAGAAGTAATCCAAAGTATGTAGATTACATTACTGATGATGAGTAATCTAATGGAATAGATGACATTTTACAGCATGTATTCTGTAATCTGTAGTGGAATACATTTAAAAAGTAACCCTCACAATCCTGTGCTGAACGCAAATAATTTAGATATTATTCTGAGAGGTTGAACTTTCATTTAAATGTTAAAAGGCCAATTTATGTAAATGATTGTGTTAATCAAACAACTGCAATTAACAAACAGTTCTGTGAACGAATAGAGTGGATGTGTTGCAGTTGATGTCCATTTTAAGGATTCCAAGTATGCGTATGGACAAATTTTTATGTGTATGGTCGAATTTTTATGGCCACATTGGCTTAGGATGGGAGTCAAAGGCTGTTTTTCAATGCAAAGAATGCAGAGAACAGAATTGCATTCTTATGAAGACCAGTCTTGCCAAGCTACCTTGGAAGAATGAACTCAGAAGGACATGAGAATGTAGAAAGCATCTATTGCGAGTTTTGAGATGTGCTGTGATCTTCCTGTTGCGCAAATAACCGTCACAGCACATTTGAAACCAGTGAGAGAACTACTGGCATTATCAAACCAGTGACAGCATTATTATTATCACACCAGTGAGGCTTTGAAGAACCAGTGACGTATTAAATGAAAAAAGTCTGTTAACACTTGTTTCCTTCATGTGTTCATTTCTATATTAAAATTATGCCCAATAAAACAACAAATGTTAATGGAGTAAAAGGGCTCTCACAAGCCGTCAGACTTTTGTGAGCTTACAGCGGGAATCTCTTATGGTAAAACAAAATGATAAATGTCCTTCTGCCACTGTAGCACTGTGATCTTGCCTACAAGTCACCATCCAATGCATCCTCGATATTTGACCTGATCAAGAACACATTTGAGAAATGTTATGCATTTTCTGTACTTGCGTTCTTGAGTATTGGAATTAAACGTCGGAAGTGGGTGATGACATCAAAAAATCAGTGAGAACATGAGAACACAAAAAAATGCACACTGAGAAACAGCAAGATGATCCAAAGGATTTTGGGAATGCTTCTTGTTTGTTGTTAATAACAGCAGATATAGATATGCCCATCTCTTCAAGCTTGTTAAACAGAAATGCATGATTGAGAGTGGGGAAATGCTGTACATAGATTCAGGAGAACTAGAAAATAGTTAGAATTAAGAGTTATAATAAAGTCTCATCAAAATGCTGTTTTTTTGGTTTCATTAAAGCTGGTATTACACTAGCCTATTTCAAACAATTATATTTTTGCCACTGGTTTCACGCTTACCAACTATTTTGTGGAGATCTCGCTCTCTTCAGTCAGAGATACAGTATGACACACTTGCCGATTCAGAATGGTGGAGGGGTGACAGACACACCGACTCTTATGGGGTTATATATGTGCCACAATTCTGCATGCGTGAAATTATATTTTGAGCGCACAAGATGATATTTTGAGCACCAAAAAAATTCTGCGTATGCAAGATGATATTTTGAATGCACAAAAAGTTAATTTGCACACACAAGATGATATTTTGTGTGCACAAAATGTTTCTGTGCGCACAAGATATTTTGAGCACACAAAGTAATTTAGCACGTGCTTGAACTCACTTTTGTGGAGAAATGTGTCTTCTTGCAAAGATTCCTTTTGAGCAGACGAAAATCTAATTTGCACTGATGAGCAGATGTCAACAGAATTCTGACATTTATGTTACTCTATTGTTTTTTGTGTGCAAGATCTCACTCACTCTCCTCATATGCACTCTGCATGTGCTCAGAACTTTAGTCCCGCCTTGTATGTTAGGTTTGGCTATTAGGAACTGCTTACAAGTGCTCTGCGACTGGACAGTTGAGGTACCGACTACAACTATGAACATCTCAGTGTAAATGTAGAAGAAGAGCCAACAGGCATAATGTTCCAAGTTCAGTGCACACATTATTTAGGCTACTGTATACTGTGGTTATCATTACAAGAGATATTTACCCTGTGGATTATAGACATAGCAGGAATACTGTAAGTCTAAACTTACTGTAATGTAAGTTTTATGAAATATAGTACCCTGGGATCATGCAATGCAAAAGAATTCTTTCATTTTGTGTATTACTTTTTGCAGTCACAAAATAACTGTCCAATAGTGTCCAATATACTGTACATTTAATTAACCCCAAACTATGACAGTTGAGATAATTGGCCACTTTTCCTTTTCTACCGTTTCTTCTCATTAATCAATATTGCCATAAGGGTTGAGATGGAATGTATAAATAAATACAGATAACTGAACATTTAAAGATAACCAACAGCTTTGAAATGCAAACAAAAACATATTTTCTAAGAGTAGAAAGAGTAGAATATGTTAATTCAGGAAATCTTTATAATATTCATAATATTTATAATACACAATGTATTATAAACTGGAGAGGACTAAGGTGGACAAAATAACATGTTTTTTTTTTTGTATTCAACAAAACAAATTAACAGGTTTATTAAAGATAATAGTATCAAACTATTTTGTTTGTTACTAATAAAATAGTAACAAACAAAAAAAGAAGGTTCAGTGATTGAAGATCCATGGCAGACTACAATTTGGTCACTTTATTTTAATAAAATCCTCTCTCAGAATATCCTGTGGGACAGATAGAAGTCAAATTAAGTTCTCCCAAAACTACTCAAATATGTAAAGAGTTTTATACCAGGTTTGAAACCTGTTGAATGATGTAAGTAAACAGGTAATAAATTATTAATTTAGCAGATGTTTTTGTTTTTAAAGCAACTTGCAGTACACGTATGGAAGGGCCAATCCTTCTTGAAGCAAATTGGGGTTAAGTGCATTGCTCAAGGGTACAATGGTGATAACAGGACTGTAGTTACTGATTTCCCAGGGGTCCAAGTTGGATTTCTTGAAGTTATATGGGTTTGTACATCTTGAAATCTGAAGGGATAATTCTGCTGGACAAGGATGCATTGATTGCAGAGGAAAGGTATAGTACAGCATAATATCAGAACATATCTCTTTTGGGAGAGGAAAGGGGATGGGATCAAGAGGGCAGGTGGTTGCACAGTGCAAGACAGGCAGCTGAGGTATCTTCTCAACCATGACAAATGAGGGTGGACTGAATGAAAGGACAAGGCAGAACATAGTATCAGAGCTGTTTGGTTTTTAAATGGGTTATGAATGACCTGGAATGACCACAAATCAAAAATGCTATTCCCTGGAGTACAGGAGTGAGGTATAATTCCACAATTACCTTGTATTTTAGTTCCAATAACTCTTTATAATAAATAACAATTTATAAGAGATTTCTGTGTTATAGCTTCTATTTATCATCCAGGGAAATTTTTTACATACATAAAATGCATTTGATCAGTTCTTTACTTTTTATATGATTGCTTTTAATTAAGGCTGTCGATTTAACCTGTTAATTTTGTGCAAATAATTATATAAAAAGAATGCATGAAAATCTACACATTTAATCATGCTCCCAACCTTTATGTAAATTGTGTAATAAGGAATGCTCCTTCCATTGGAGCACCTTGATGCAGTAGGGTGCAGTCAGCATGCCAGCTGCACAAGCAACACACCTTGTTAAACCAACAAGCAGGCAGCATACAGCCTCATGCGCTTTTACGCTCGAAAACAGCTGGACAGAGCACAACAGAATGCAAGGATTTCGAGATGTGTTTATGAGAGCCCCCGTGACAACTTTGCCATTGGATTGCTAAAGTCCGGTTCTTCTATAAAATTTTGTGAGACAGAAATACTCAACAGAAAATAATCTATGAAACAAACTCCAAACAATAGGTGGAACCAGCACAAAAAGAAACAAAGAAGGCGCTCAGTTTCCTCGGACGGTCAAGTGAATGTTCATTGAGTCAGGCCCACTCGGTTGCATAGAAAGAATCACAAAATGATCTACTCAGTCCATTGACTTTATGAAGGACATCGTCTGCTGTGGGCATTAAATATTTTGCAGCCATCCTTAGTTTCTATTCTCAATTTTGCCTGGAACATCAATGCAAAAGTGACCTTCCGTTGATGTAAGAGTTTCTTGCATTCCTTGAATTGAGCAAAGTCTGGGAACAAGAAAATGTTGTGGTTCTTCCAAGAAAGTCTTCCTTTACTCCTTGCCTTGTATAACACGAGATCTTTATTAGATGATCTCAGAAATTTGGCCAGAATTAATTGGGGCATGTCTCTCTCAGTGGACCTCCGAGCTGGAACTCTGTGAGCTCACTCAATTTCCAGCTTATGGCCTGTTATTTTGAGCAGACTTGGGAACAGCCCATCCAGAAATGTCACCATATCTTGACATTCTTCATCTTCAGGAATTCCAACAATTCGGACGTTGTTTCACCAGCTATGATTCTCTAAGTCTTCCAACTTTTCCCAGACATGCTCCAAGTCTATATTGGTTGCTAGCGGATTAGCAGAAAATTCCCTATCCGATGACTCCAGATAATGTATCCGTTTCTCAACATCCGACACTCTAGTAACCATCTTGGTGAATTTTGTCTCCATGGCAGTGATCATTCAACATATAAAAGCAAGATCCTCCAAGTCAGCAACGACCTTCGCCAGCATTACCGACATGTTCATCAGTTGACGCTGAATCTTTTTCACCGCACTGTCCAAATTGTGTCCCTGGCTTGCGGCCTCCTCAGGGAATTCTGCTTGAGCACGTAAGTGTCTTTTAATGTCTCCAGAGTCCGAGCATTTTTAATTCTAGAACAGTCAAGAATCAGAGTCTATCGAATCTCACTGGTTTATGACATAATAAGCATCAAAACTAGCAAAGTGCGAAGAGCTTGCCGTTCACACATCCTAAACTACTGCATCTTAAGAGAAAGAAGAGACTGTATATTCCTAATGCTGAATGTCATCAAGACCCAGGTTGAATGTTTTTCTTTTCTTCTAGAACAAACATTGAGTTAACTCACAGCCCTCACATACACGCTTTAAGGGCCTGAATACAGTATTTCTAGGTGAAATGGTACAGATATTCTTTATCAAAAACACAATAAAACTCTTGCTTACTTTCATCAATGATCAGTGATGTATATCTGTTCTCTGGGAGCCGGGCTAAATGAGTAAGCACTGTTTCCTGCATTTTTTATTTAAATCAGACCCTCAGTCACACATCAGAGGTCAAATACACAAATTAGTTGTAACTTTATAATACTAATGTTATCCTGAATAAATGCACATGATTAAAAATGCTTTGATTACTTTTTGATTAAAACAGTTAGTGAATGTATTTGTGACAGGGCAGAGGGTGGGGCCGGGTCATGATTATACACACCCAGTCCCTTAAGCCTCCGTCAAACCGGTTCTCACCTCCTCCTTTCCATTGTTCCCTTTACACTGGTGCCGAAGACCCAGGAAGGAGGAGGGATACGCCGTAGTAGAGTTCTCGCCACTACCATCCACCCCAATGGAGCAGCCATGGAACAGAGGAGCCCGGCCACCTGGAAGCAGAGGAACGGCCACCAACCACGAGGGGAGAAGGGGCTCCTAACCGACCGCCTGGAGCGGTCAGGGCCTCTGCCAAGGGTGGAGGAGTCCCCTACCAGCCGCTGAAACACGGGGTCTGAGATTGCCGACCGCGAGCGGGGAGGGGCTCGCTGCCGATCGCCTGGTGCGGGAGAACCGCTGCCAGAAGCGGGGGAGACCCCCTCTGTTCCCCGACGGGTGTTTTTTCCTCCAGGGATTTTAGGACTGCCTCCGATCTGCCTGGAGAGGCACGGCTGTCGTCCATTAGAGAGTGGAGGAGTGGCCGAGGACCAAGCTATGGTGTATTGGAGAACTGGCTAGTAAGTGTTTTTTTTTTCTTTTCATCTCTCTCTCCTCTCTCTCTCCCACTGTCATTCCATGTTGGCCTTTTCCCTCTCTTTGAAATTTTACAGTGTTTTTTTGGGGGGATACTACACTGTAACAGAACCCCCATATTTTACTTATTTTTGTAAATATTTACTTCAAACTTTACTTTATTCCCTCCCCGTCTTCTCCCAGATTCAGGAAGGCGGGGATGACCTGCTGGCAGACGGGGCTTAGGGAACGCCCTCCCCCAGGGAAAGAGGGGGGGTTTATGTCATGCCAGAGAGAACAAGGGTGGAATGTGACAGGGTGGAGGGCAGAGCTGGGTCGTGATTATACACACCCTGTCCCTTATCAGGCTAATTAAGCCTCCGAGAGGGATAAAGGCTGACCGTGGATGGTGGTGCGACAGAGAGTGATAGTTTACGGGCAGCTGGCCATCATATGTGTGTGTTTGTGTCTTTTTGTTCAGGTTTATATTAAAACTATTATTTATATTGTTAAGCTGGTTCTCGCCTCCTCTTTTCCATTAATCCCTTTACAGTAGCCAACTCATCAATAGGCAGAAGGTAAACCCTTCACTGGTCTGCGGCCATGCAGCCCCATACACAGCAGGGTGTGATGCACTGTGTGTTGTGACATTCCTCCTGTAAACATCATTTACATTTTCGGTGGCTCGTGCCACAGTAGACCTTCTGTCAGTTCAAACCAGACAGGATAGCCTTCTACTGCATGAAAATGAAAATTTACGGTATTAATCTGACACAGGAAATTCCTGTGGCACTTAAGGTGTACAGCCTGTGTGAGACAATTTCCCAGACAAGATTGCAGAATCCAGTACACGTATGAACACTTGCGTGGCACTGAGCTTTTCGGATATAGGGTATTACCCATAACAAACACACTAGACGTGTTCAGAGATTTTCGGTATACACCAAGCTAATGTCATATTTTTCTTTTTTTTTTCTCTCTTTCTAAAGAATTCAAATGTAAATAAATACATAAAACACACACTTGACTGACACAAAACAGGTGTTCATAAATTAAGGCCGTAACCATGTCTGGGGGGGGGTCACAGATGGGGGGGGGGTCGCTGATGTCCTCAGTCCTTTAAAATATTAAATGTGGTAAATGCAATAATTGTCTGCATAAAGGCTTTAAATTTGTAAAAGTTTTTTACATGTGACCAAAATTTTATAATTTTTGGATTTACATTATATGTTTTTTTAAGTTCACACTAGTCAGATCAAATCAAATCACTTTATTGTCACACTACCATGTACACAAGTGCAACAGTAGGTTAAATTCTTGTAAACACTGTGTCTGCATTGCTAGCAATTTGCCTGTTTCAGTCATATTTTCTTTATTTTTTGTGCTGTATCAAAGAAAAGACTAATATAATTTGAATTTCTTTTCATCACTGATGTATCTGTAAAATGACATGACTGTGTCAGCTGGCTAGCAAAAACAAAATAGAATAGAAAATTCAATTATTTACTGTCCTCAAGTTGTCCCTCATTGATTCCCACATAGAATCTTAACACAACCTTTTCTTTAAGAATCTCTTTTCCATACAAAAATCATATCGACCACTGCTGTCAAGGTCAAAATTGGGGGAAAAATCATCATGAAAATACCATAAAAGTAGTCCATACAACACTAAGCTTTTCTGTGTCCCTGAATGCTTGGAATAAAGGGCACAATTATATGGACTAATGTTGTGACGTCTTTATACTGAACCTTTCATGATGATTTAGAGTATTTGTCCTTTTTGAAGCTTGACAGTACCTTCTCACTACAAAATGTTATTTTATGGAATAGAGCTGCTTAAAATATCAACTTTTATGTTCCAAGAAAAAGTAACAGCATATGGGTTTTGAACAACATAAGGTAAGTAAATGAGTGAGTAAAAGTACATTTTCCATTTTTTTTGTGAACTACTCCTTTAACTGGTAGCTAACAAGGTCCTAACAAGGACATACTCAAAAATAAATTGATTGTTAAATATTACCGAATACTATTTGCACGAAAAATATATGACACTGGTCTGTCCTTGTCACAACCTAAAAACTCAGTGGAAGCCTCAAATCACAGGTCTTATATTCTAGTTCTAATCTGAGGGTGATAACGCTCAGGGTACTTTGTGATTTATCAATCATTTCCTTAGACAATGTCAAGTGAATTTTCTAAAAAGTTCCTTCAGAACTTGCCAGATAACCACATTCATTTAATTCCTTTACAATATACACACATTTGTGATTTGTCTTAAGCCTGATTTGCTGAAAACTGCACCATTGATGTTTTCACATTCACAATTATTAATGACATCCTAATCACATACTGTACCTGACATATTTTCAATTAAAAATGGCGAATTGAACAAAATGGAAAACAGTTTGCACCCTTGAAAATTACTTTTGGTTGGTACAACATTTTAACCATAAAACAGTGGTCAAATTTGGCATATTTAGTTAGATACTTACATCTTACATGATAGTAACACTCTTAACCTAATCCGCTTGCAGATGCGTGGCGCTGCAATATAAATAATCCATGAGGTTTCTGCTTAGCTTCTTAAACTTGAGTCCCGCCTTCATTGATCTGATTGGCTATCTCATTGGCATTGACGAGTGGTACAGCAGCACATAATGGACTGCAGCAGAACAGCAACAAGGACATCAATTATTGGGGGGGACTTGTTTCGTTGCATCCTTCAAACTTTGACCAATGTGTCCAAACAATGACACAAAATAATTTCCAGACTGAACTGCACAGAACTAACCGGTCAGAAATTATGCTACCATTCAGAAATTATTGAAACTAAATTTGGTATGCTCTGTCAGGACCACGATCTGATGTAACATGCAAAGTTTGGTGTCAAGAAATTTCAAAATTGGCTATATTTGCCCATAACATTTGAAATGTTTGTCCAAAATTATGTGACTTTGGATTCCTTGGGTCATAAGGATTTTATCAATATACATTTTTTCAACATCAGCCATATAACCTCTCTGCCATATTACATTTTATGAAAAAGTAATGTACATTTAAAATGCTGTGTACGATTTGAATGAAAATTGGAAGGGGTGTTCAACATCATGTCCTGGGGGTACCTGTGCAGTTTGGAGACAGTGCCACATACCATAGTGGTCAAAATGCTTGGTCAACTTAAACAAAACTTTTAATGTATCATTGCTTCCTTATTCTATGTCTTCTGAAATTGACAGTGATACATTTCTAAATTATATTGTTATTTTTATTTAAAACTTGGAACTTGGAATGTCTCTTTGGAACTTTTGATCTGCGTCAACGGAATGGTTAACGCATTGGAATACAGGTCAAAAGGTTCAGGAAAGAGCAGTTTTAAAATGTTTACTTCTTTTGATCTCTGAGTCAGTGTTGTTGTCAAGACAGCCCTAAACCGAGACCAAGTCAAGTCCAAGACCAACCCCAGAGTACATTAAGACCGAGATAAGACCAAAACATTGAGGGGTTGAAGACCGAGTCAAGACCAAGACCAAGGCAGGGCAAGACCAAGTCAAGACCAAGACCAGAACAGTGTGAGTCCCACACTGCATGACACACTTACAATAAAATGTGGAACACGCAAATAATAGGCACTCCTCAAACTGATCTGAAAGATCCACATTCCCATATAATACCCACAGAAAACAATTAATCACTTTTATTGCCATATGTGTGTGTGTGTGTGTGTGTGAGTGTGTGTAAACCACGAGGTATAATTAAGCTAGTGCCGGAGGTCCTGGGGGGACAGGCGTCTATGACGTCTCCTGGCCAAACTCCATCAGGCAGAGCCAGGAGACTGAATCCTCACCCTCGGGGTTCCTCCAGAAACAACAAAAAGCCACTACGGATGGCCACGTGGAATGTTCGAACACTCACAGCGGAGGAGAGGCTGCCACTCCTCTGTCGGGAGCTGGACCGGTACCGCCTGGATCTCTGTGGTGTTCAGGAGGTCCGGTGGACCGGCTCTGGCTCTTGCCACTATGAGGGGTGGACTGTCCTCTACTCGGGGCAGGCGACTGCCAAACAACAGGGAGTGGCTCTTCTTCTGAACAAGAGAATGAAGGCAGCGTGGGAGCGTGGCGGCGAGGTGTGGGAAGCTGTGAGCCCCAGGTTACTTTGGGTTCGCCTTCCCATCAACCAGAGGCGAGGAGTGGTGGTCGTGGTTATTTATGCCCCCACCGAAGACCGAACATCCGTGGAGGGATGCGGGAAAGACAGATGAGTCAGATGCCTTCTATGACCTCCTGTCACAGGTGTTGGCTAAAGTGGCCCCTCGGGATAGAATCATCATGTTGGGTGATTTCAATGCCCGAGTTGGTCATGATGCTAGCACCTGGTCAGGAGTGATTGGAAGACATGGGCCTGATCAGCTCAATAACAACGGCAGGAGGCTGCTAGATTTTTGTGCAGCCCATGGGCTTGTAATTACCAACACACTGTTCCGTCATCGGCGCATCCACACAACATCATGGATGCATGCTGGGTCCAAGCAAGAACATCTGCTGGACTACATAGTGACGGAACAGCGGATGCGAGCCCATGTCCTTGACACCAGGACCTACCGTGGAGCTGATCTGCCCACTGACCATCGACTTGTCATCTGTAAGATGCGCCTGCCATTCTTCCACTCGGTGGTGGGTGTAAACCCAGGGCCCCTTTCAAACCCATAGTGGCCTGGTCTAGGCTAGCTGATGAAAGTTGCAAGCGAGAATTTCAGCATCGCTTGCAGCTGGAGTTGGCATCGTCCCCCACTCCTCTGGATGTCGAGGGAAATGGGCGAGGTTTAGGGCTGTGGCTCATGTAACTGCAATGGCAGTTTTGGGCACACGGTCCAGACCTCCTCAGAAACCCTGGCTGACAGAGGAGGTGTTCAGGCTGGCTGAGAAAAGCGACAGGCCCACTCTCATCGTCTACAGCATCCCACGTCAGAGAATGAGGAGGATTACCGCAGCCTTCGCTCGGAGGTTCGGAGAGCCGTGAGCGCTGCAAGGATGGTTGGTGGTCGCGGGTTGCTGAGGAGATGGAGTCTGCCTCAGTGGCCCACGATCACAAATCGCTCTTTAATTCTATCAAAAAGTTACTTGCAGCACCACACCTATTACCATCATTAGGGGAAAGAATGGTGATCCAATCTCCGACCCCCAGAAACAGGTTTACAGATTTGCTGAGCATTTCTGTGAGGTCCTGGGGAGGGAAGTCCCTGAGCCTGGAAAACATTGTGGGACAAAGTGGGGATGACCCTGCTGGGGCTGCGGTGCCACAAATATTGAAGGAAGAAGTCACTCCTTGTGGGTGGCTGGCTGAGGTACCATCTTTAGAGGAAGTACTGAGGGCGATCTGGAGCCTGAGGCCAGGAAAGGCACCGGGCAGAGATGATCTCCCCAGTGAAATGCTGAGGGAGGGTGGTGTTTGTGCACAGACTGCCCTACATGACATCATAACAACAGTCTGGACCACTGGGTGGGTTCTGCAGGATTGGAAGGATGCCCTGGTGGTCCCTCTCTTTAAAAAGGGGGACCGCTCAGATTGTAATAACTATAGGGGCATCTCACTCCTCAGTGTGCCAGGAAAGGTCCTGGCAAGGATTATTCAACGTCGCCTTGCCAGGCACGCTGAGGAGAGACTTGCGGAGCCCCAGTGTGGTTTCAGGAAGGGGCGGTCTTGCACGGATGCCATATTCTCTGTCCGTCTGCTACAGCAGAGGTGTAGGGAATTCCAGCAAGACCTACATCTCTGCTTTATTGACCTGGTCAAGGCCTATGATACCATCAGTAGGCCTGGGCTCTGGGTTGTTCTTCGTGCTTTCGGAGTCCCAGACCCGCTGCTCGCGATCATTAAGGACCTTCATGATGCCGAGCGGGCCCGGGTAAAACTACGTGGTCGTGAGTCGGAGCCATTCCCTGTTCACCTTGGAGTGCGACAGGGATGTCCTCTGGCCCCCACATTATTTAATATCTATTTTGACCATGTGGTTCGTGAAGCCTTCGATGGCTGTACTGGAGGAATTTCCATCTGGTACAGATATAATGGGAGGTTGATCGATGCCCGGGTGCAGTCAAGGGATGGCTCCCTATTGGTCAACCACATTATGTATGCTGATGATCTGGTGATTGCTGCTCACTTAGAGGAGGAGTTGGAGGCGCTGCTGATGAACCTGGAGCTTGCCACTAAGAGATGGGGCCTGACCATCAGCCCAACCAAAACTAAGCACCTTCCTGGGTATTATGTAACAACGGACACTACACCCCCACAGCTCCCAATTGGTGATGGGGCAGTTGTGGAGAGAGTGGAGTGTTTTCCATACCTGGGAAGTGTGCTTATGACCAGCTCCGGTTTGACAGCAGAGGTCTCACTCCGAATCAGTCGAGCGGCATTATCTTTTCATCGGCTGCGTAATGCTGTGTGGAAGCTACCTGGTTTGTCGCTCCGCACAAAGCTTCAAGTATTCTCGGCCACGGTCGTTCCCTCCCTTCTCTATGCTTGCGAAACGTGGACCCCCCTAATGGAACATCATCGCCGGCTAGAAACATTTAGGCTGGCCTGCCTAAGATCCATCCTGGGTTTAACCAGGCTGGATTGTGTGAGGAGCTCACAAGTCTTTGAAAGATGTGGACAAAGTCCCATCGGTGAGCTCCTCCGGCAGGCAAGGTTGCGTTGGCTGGGTCATGTAGCCCGCATGCCCAGCCACCGCATGCCTAAACAGTTGTTGTTTGGCCGGATAGAGGGGCTAAGCGAGCGCGCACGGGCTGGAGAAGAGATGGAGTGATGTGGTACAGGAGGATCTGGAGCTGAGTGGACTTGCCGACGACTGGTACCAGCAGTGTCAAGATCGGCCTCTTTGGAGGAGGCTTGTGAAGGATGCTGCTGGCCAGTTGGAGGCAGTCGCCCTCCAACAACAACGGAGGGCAGAGGAGCGACGCTCACAACAACGAGCAGAGCGCAGGGTGGCTAAAGCACAGCAAGTTGGCACAGTAGGGGGCACAGGTGGTGCATCAACCAGTCATCTCAGTCATTTGACCCATGTCGAACGCCAGCGGGCGTTCGACACTTCACGTGGCCTTAACGTGCACATAGCCTGGCACAAGCGTCGTGGTGACGTCACCGCCACTTAGTGGTGAATGGCGGTTGTTTGTTTGTTTGTTTGTGTGTGTATCAGTGAACTATGAGAAGTGTGTTGATAAAATAATCAAAAGGCATTGCAGATATGAATTGTATGTGTGTGAATTTTTGTTTTGTTTTGTATGAGCAAACAAACACTAAGAAGCTATAATTAACTTAACCATCTTTATTCAACACTCCTTTTCCAAATTTTACCATCCACCTAAAACAATAAACTTTTTTGTGCAAGCATCGTATCAGGTTTTCTAGATGACTCATCCCCTAGAAACACCATTAAGTACAGAATATATCAACCAATATTCACTACATAAGTCTTCCCATTTTTCTGTCTTAAACAATAGAGTAACTTTCTGAGTTGAATGGAATGCCGCAAGAGGTAGACTGCTAACAGTAGCTAGCTTTGCTAGCATTGTTACACTTAGCTTATCTTTCTTAATGCTTCCTTTCTAAATGGCAATAAAAGTTTGATGAGGTTTCCAGCCGCCTTGGTAAGCAATGCATTGCAGAATTTAAATACCGCTGTGTTTTCTTTTGGACGATTTTTTGCAGATGAACTCTGTGGTTTAGTCAGTGTTTCCCGACTTTTTTCTGCCACGGCACAATTTTTACGATTAAAAAATCCCATGGCACACCACTATCCCACATAACCATCGTTGATAGTTCTCCTTTTCAAGAACTTGTCTATGTTTTTGTAGCGTGAACTTGTAAGGTTTTAATATCGCTATGCAAAAAACACAACATAGGTAGGCCCTACGCTGAATAATGAGGTCACAGATGCCAAGAGTGCTAATTGGATAATGAAAACCAACAAATGTGTCTTCAACTTTTTAGATTTGTTCTTGCAATGGCACAGCAAATAATCTTTTTATTTATTTACTGTATTTTTACATTGTCAAATAAATCAGACAATGCACAGGTAATTTAGTGATATCCCCACAGTTGTGGCCTTGACCGGTCTTGAAATAAAATCCTGAGTCCTCTTTGTCTGAGACCGAGACAAGACTGAAAAAAAAAATGCTGTCGATTCCAAGAAGAGACCTTCAAAAAGTGGTCTCAAGACTGGTATCAAGAACAAGAATGATCTCGAGTAATACAACACTGCTCTAAGTCTTCATATTGTGCATACTACAATGCAGAATATATTTTGTTGCATAATTCCTGCTTCAATTAAAAAAAAAAAAAAAGTATTTATTTTCACAAAATAGTTGTATACACCAAGAATGTCTCTTTGGCATCAGTCAGACGTGTTGCAGTGGTTAGATCTCTAGGCTTCAGTTCAAAGGACTAGGTGAACCCCAGTTTTATATCCACTTCAACAGGTATAAATGTTGTGACTGTTGTGCCAAAACTCTTTAAAATTTGCTTAGAGAACGGCTTTAGGACTTGGCCCCAATCATTGCTGCTTGCGGCTATATTTATTATTATAATTCCTCCCATAGGTAGTCTATGGCACCCCATAAAAATGTAAGTAGGAAAATTATGTGTGACTTGTGGAGGTACACAGTTTTTTTTCTGAGGTCTTGGCTGATTTCTTTTGAATTTCCCATGATGTCAAGGAAAGACATCATGCATTAGGTAACAAGTTAGTCCATTTGAGCATTCTCCCTGTTCATCTATCAGTTATTATTACCACTTCCGTAGCAACAAGTGGAATTGCTAGTTTCTACGAACCACCTTTGCTATGACAAACTGTGTTAAGAATTAACATACTATCGTGTGATATTGTGCTACTACTTAGTATTGTGATACTTTAACTGGTAAAGTATCGAAAGATATGATTATGGTATCGTTACAACCCACAGCCGCACACAGGTGCAGCACTGCACAACATTAAATGTGCCTCCTGCCCCATTTACCGGTTATCCTAATCCTGAAACGCAATGATTACCCCATTTGTGGTAATGAAAAGGCAGTGGCTATTTGCACTAAATAGCGATAGATGCTATTTGCACTCTTAATTAAATACTAACATGCAGGTTAGGGCATCAGTGCAGTGATTATTTAGTTTATTTAGAGTATCACAGACACCCTACACCAACACCCACCCCTAAACCTAACCCTTAACTTACCTTACAAAAATTAACCATGATTTTACACCAGTAAACATAGTATTATGTATTTTGTAGTAAAACCATATTTACAACAAGATTAAATATGGTTATTATATTAACACTATATTACTATAGTAACACCATGGTTAAATGACCAAAGTTTTAGCCATGCAACTAGATGTGGCACAAGCTGATAGGTTCTTTGACTTGTTATCAGGTAGCCAATCATCTTGCATCTCTCTCTTTGTCTTTTGTTTAAATTGCTCAGTTTTGCAGTCAAGCTGGTTTCTCTGCAGGGTGCTACAAGACCTTTTTTCCACATCTATTCCAGTTTCCACCTGCCTAGATCTGCTACACAGGGATTGTGTATGACTATTTGTACAGCCGCATGTAACATATGCATGATGCAGTATGTCTTACATTTTGACTCATTGTACAGCATCAGCGTGTCCACATGCTAACTCAGTATGTGTGTCTTTTTCTAGTAGTTGCAAGTCTCTGTATTTTTCTGCAACCACAGCAGCAGCAGCGTAGCAGATCTGTTATGCAAAGACAAATATCATATCAATATGTCACTCACATTCACATGATGAAACTTTCAAAGTTAGCATGACTGAACTATAAAAATAATTGTTTTGTCTCTTTCACTCATAGCATTGGATTTGTTCTAAAACAACTGTGAAGTATGTTCAGCAGGATACTAATTATAAGATATTAATTTGAAATGCAATAGAGGTATGTTCTCTATCTGTCAGTTACTCGACGTTGTTCGTGGATGTGAGGGCATGACCATGGCTACGTTGCGGTCGCGGCTTGCCCTCGTAATATTGCAAGCCACCCCAGTGGCTCCCCAACTTGGTCCTTCTACCTACAGGTATGAGGCGGAATCGGTTAGCACTGGGGGCGATATGGGGACATCAGTGGGAGCCTCTCCGCCAGATAATCCCCCAAGCCCATCCGGCAGGTAGACCTGAAGGACGCGTACTTCTGTGTCTCGATCCTTCCTCGACACAGACCCTTTCTCCAGTTTGCCTTCGAGGGTCAGGCATATCAGTACAAAGTCCTCCCCTTTGGCCTGTCCCTGTCCCCTCGTGCCTTCACGAAAGTTCCTCTACCAGGGGTGTTGCGGCCTCTTGGGCCTTGTCCCACAGCGCCTCTCTAGCAGACATATGTAGAGCCACGGGCTGGCAACACCTAACACCTTTGCAAGGTTCTATAACCTCAGGGTTGAGCCAGTTTCATCCCATGTGTTATCAGGTGACACAAACAGGTAAGTTCGGGTCAGCTGGCCGGGTGTATCGCTTGTGCATACTGCCTTTCCCCTCCTTTGAGGCGGAGACATGCGCTCTTTCCCCAGTTGCGTTCGCAAGAAATGTGAACCCTGGACGTTCTTCCTCCCTAGCCTAGCAGCTGTTGAGCCTTCGGAGAGACTCGCCGCCGCCCCAGTACAGGCATCAACAGCCCCTGTACTGAAGTAAGTGCTTCACATGTGCTGGTTGTCCCCCTAGGCAACCCTGTGTGATGTATATTCCACAGAATGGTTTCCCTGCCAGTAAACCGTGTCTTCCTTGGGCAGAGGGCCTCTGTCCTTGGTCGCCGTGCTTGTAGTAGCTCCTCCCTCCTTGGGTAGGATCTACCACGACGCTGCTCCACACGATGTGCTTCCACTCCTAACCGGTAAGACAGTGTGTTGTATTCCACCTAAACACCCCCCTCGGGTCCGGGTGTGGTCTCCTCTTTGGAGGGACACCCCCCCAGCTTGGACCGTATATTTGGCCCCCAGCCGAACGGTTTTGTTCCTTTTTTGGGGAGAACAATAGAGAGAAGGCCCGGGCTTCTGAGCAGTTAGCCGTTCTCCTAGGTGCAGGGGGTCGCTTCATGTCTGCCAGCGTGTTGGGGGTAGTTAAGTGACGGCTTGCTGCACTGCCTAAGAGGCACACAGGGATCTGCCTGTCTCGCACCACCAGTCCGCATAACTCGGTTCAGCTCTTGTGGCGTTTTCCATTGGGACCCCTAGTGTCAACTCACAGACATAACGTTTAGTGAGTGACAGATAGGGAACGTCTCGGTTACTGATGTAACCTCCGTTCTCTGATGGAGGGAACGAGACGTTGTGTCCCTCCGGCCACAACACTGAACCAACTGCTGAAATGGCCGGGTCTTTCGCTCGGCTCCTCAGTGCGATACCTGATGTGAGTTTATACACGTATGTCCGGGGAAGTGGCATGCAAATTCCACACACCAATTTTCATTGGCCTTTTCTCAAGATCAGAGATGTCTTGGCTCCGCAGGAGCGACCCCTAGTGTCAACTCACTGACAACGTCTCGTTCCCTCCATCAGGGAACAGAGGTTATGTTAGTAACCAAGACGTTTTTGTTTAATTTATATTGACACATTGTTTGTCTTAGTTTTGAAGGTTAAAATAAGCTTAACATATTGATGTAATGGCTCAGTGTTGAGTTTATAGTTACAATTTTAATTCAGATTGAGTCAGACTCTGCCTGTTATGGACTTGGTTTTGGGTTTGATTTGGCCCTGTTTGGACTCGATTGTATAAAGACTCTGACTTTATCTGAGCCAGCTTGTGATAAAATCACTAATGCAAGGCCTGGCCTATTACTTTTTGAAATGGAAGCAACACCAATACAATAAAATCTGCCTATAATCAATAAATAATTTCATTTTATTCTATTAAATTTATTGAAACAACAAACAAAATACAATAGTTAATTTTCCAAACTATACACCGTTTATTGCTGCCAAGCAATTTGTAACTTCATTTTTCTAAGCCATTTTTGCAATTACTTTTATCTAGTTGGTGTTTACTAAGGTGATATTTAGTGTATGAAGTCCGTTCCCCTCAGGTACACTTGGGTGTGCTAGCAGAGAACACTCTTCAGAAAAAAGGTGTACATTTTAAGGTACAAGGGCCATCATTGGGGTGATACCCCTCAAGGGGACCCTGTTCCCTATTCTCGAGAAATATTGAAGTCTTTATGTAAAACGCATTGCAGCTGCACAGCATAGAGCAATGAGCGAGGCAGCTCGGTCATTGGCTGTGCTGCGGCAACTTGCTCGAACCAATGACAGGGCGACTCTGAACGCGCGACCAATGGGCGCGCGCTTCGCACTCGCGCGCTCAGAGCCCGCCAAGATGGGTGTGGCTAGGGCTATATATTAGGTGCCCCGTCATGAGAGTTCTTTAGATTTAATCTCCTTCAGCGAAGACCTTCTCTTCGCTGGATCCTCCGGATTGTTGGAGTCTTTTCGCCCGCCGTTGACAAGCCTACAGCAGGACTGCTAAGAGGACGCCGGCGCCTTCAGCCGCCTTCGAAGCCTTCTGCTACGCCATCCGGTGCGCATCACTGATATCCTTTTTTACTTACAAGTGTTCGCCTCTGCGACGCTTTTGATTTAAGTAAAAGAGCAATTTTCGAGGTGTTGTTTCAAATGCCTTTAACCTGCGCCTCGTGCAGAGGCCGTCTTCCTGACGGGGACCATCACGTTATCTGCACTCGCTACCTGGGACCTGACCATGCAGAAGCTGCTCTCATTCAGGGCGGATGCCCCGAATGTGACTCCCTGGGCCTCGCCGAGCTGCGCGCTCACTTTGCCGCCTTCGCCGCAAACGAGCCTGCTTCCACCGTGCTGCCGTCTCCTCCGTTCGAGCAGCGCAAGAAAAAGCGCTGCTCACAGAGGCTGCCAGAGCACGCGGAATTCAGTGACGTCACGCCGGGCCAGTCCCCGCGTGCTTCACCACTACCCAAGATCTCACCGCCGCCAGTCCATTTCAAGCAGGCGGACCAGCACCCCTCCAACAGAGCGGTGGGTCTCGTCTCGTTCGGCGCGTCAGGGGACGACGGTGAAAAGGATGACAGCCTTTCTATTGACGCTGCATCCGATGACTGACCGGGCTCGGCCTTCGACCCCGCGGACGCACCATATATGTAGATCGTGTGCATATTGTCATGTATGCACCACTACACGCAAGCACTGTTCCCACAGTTATAAACACTTCCCCAGTAAAAGCGGGAAATACTATAAAGGTAGCGCGCGTGCCTGCTGTCCTGCATGCACCCCTACACACAAACACTGTATGCATAGCCAAAAACCCCCCGACGCGAGCGGGAGGCTTTATGAAAGTGGCGCGCGTGCCTACTACGGTATATGCACCCCCACCCATAAACACTGCCCATACAGTTTCAAACAGTTCTCTGTCTCATGCCGCAAGCATCACAGATGCGACGCGCGAGCCAAGAAACTGCCCGCTAAGAGCGGGAAGCTTTATGAAAGTGGTGCGCGTGCCTATTACAATGTATGCACTCCCACCCGTAAACACTGTCGATACAGTTTCAAACATTTCTCCAGCTCATGCTGCGAGCATTTCGGAGATAGCGCGTGCCTGTAATCTCACACGCACCCCTGCACTCGGCACTCAACAAGGCTGCTCAGCGCGCGCGCGCCTCTGACAGCTGTAAGCTCAGTGTTAGCACAAGGCAATTTGCTGGTGGGGCCCATACGTCACTGCGACACGCCCCCAGCCAGCATTCAGCCCATATCTGTGCGAGCAAAAGCCTGGGAAAAAATCCCCGACATGCCAAAATGGGTTTTGAACATGGGTTTTGAACATAAAACATGGTTACTCGCTTCAATTCGCTCGCAGACCACCCCGCTTTTCAGCGGTGGTCGAGACGAAAGTGAGGAGAGATGTGTCACATGTTCTATGCACCGAGGTGCTCAAACTAATAGAGAAGGGCGCTATAGAAACTGTTCCTCCCTCTGCGAGGCAGGTTTTTACAGCTGCTATTTTCTCGTCCCGAAAAAGGACGGTGGCCTCCGCCCCATCCTAGATCTCAGACATCTGAACAAAGCTTTAATGATTCGCTCGTTCAGAATGTTAACGACCAAACCTCCAATATCCTCGGGCAAGTTCGCCCCGGGGATTGGTTTCTATCAGTGGATTTGAAAGACGCTTACTTTCACATTCCAATAGCGCCCATCACAGGCCTTTTCTGAGATTCGCTTTCGAGGGACAGTCATACCAGTACACAGTACTACCATTCGGCCTATCATTGGCCCCCCGTACATTCACGAAATGTATGGGCGCAGCACTTTCCCCCCTGAGACAGCGGGGAGTGCGAATACTGAATTACCTCGACCATTGGCTAATCATAGCACAATCAGAGAGTCAGTTAACGACGCACAGATCTTGGATTATCAGCCATCTAGAATGCCTGGGTCTGAGAATCAATTTTGCAAAGAGCGTGCTATCCCCCAGCCAGAATATCTCCTTTCTGGGAATAGTGCTAGACTCAGTGCAGATGACGGCGCGCCTCTCATCAGAGCGCGCGCTCTCTATTCGACGCCTTACAACATCATTCAGACGGGGCGCGCGTGCCCCCGTCAAACGATTTCAAAGGATGCTCGGTCTCATGGCCTCGGCATCAGCTGTACTCCAGCTAGGATTGTTGCACATGCGTCCTCTCCAACGCTGGCTCAAGAGCCGTGTCCCCACTCATGCGTGGCGCTCGGGCCACTTTTTAATCAGAGCAAATCACGGCTGTTTAAAAGCCCTGACGCCCTGGAAAGCCGTCGACTGGTATCGAACCGGCGTGAGTCTGGGCGTGAACACACGGAGAAAAATGATCACGACAGATGCCTCCAAAATAGGATGGGGGGCCCTTTACGAGGGCAGGCCTGTCTCCGGCTTTTGGTCAAACCCGGAAAAGCGCCTACATATAAACTGTCTGGAAATGAAAGCGGTCGCCTTGGCTCTCAGAGCCCTGCTTCCGTACCTGAAAAACGAACACGTCCTGGTCCGAACGGACAACATGACGGTAGTATCGTATATAAATCGCCAGGGTGGACTCAGGTCAAGCTCCCTGCACTCTATGGCCAGGGAGCTCATCTCATGGTCACAGCACCACTTGTGCTCGCTGAAAGCAGCGCATGTGCCAGGCGTCCTGAACCAGGGAGCGGACATGCTGTCCAGAGACAAGATTCTCCCAGGAGAATGGTCTCTCCACCCCCTGACGGTTCAGTGGTTATGGCAAACCTTTGGCAAGGCGGAGGTCGACCTCTTCGCCTCCAGGGAAAATGCACACTGCCCCCTTTTCTTCTCAAAGAGCATGGACGCGCTCACCCAAGTCTGGCCGAGCCGCCCCTTGTATGCTTTTCCCCCGATCGCGATGCTACCTCAGGTCATCAGTTGGATCAGGGAAGTGAAATGTGCAGTGCTCCTGGTAGCCCCTCTCTGGAAAAACCAGACGTGGTTTCCAGAACTGATGCAGATGATGCAATCTGCCCCATGGCCGATTCCGCTGAGGCTAGACCTCCTCAGGCAGGCCAACGGGATGATTCTTCATCCCCGCCCCGATCTGTGGTCCCTCCATGCATGGCCCCTCAACGGGTTCCCGAGAACCTCCCCAGTGGAGTTTTGAGAACCATCACGGAGGCGCTGAGCCCTCTACGAGACGCTTATATGCCCAAAAGTGGAAAGTGTTCAGTGACTGGTGTGATACCAAGAGCTTGAACCCCAAATCGTGCGAGATACCAAGTGTACTCGCCTTTTTGCAAGAGCTGCTGGAGGCGGGCCGCACACCCTCCACGCTCAAAGTCTATGTGGCTGCCATAGCGGCGTCACACAATCCTGATAAAGGACGTTCATTAGGGAAAAACGACCTAATCATTCGTTTCCTAAGAGGCGCTAGGAGGATGAACCCCCCTTGCCCCCCCTCGGTGCCGATCTGGGACCTGGCCATGGTCCTGGACGCACTCAATAGTGCCCCGTTCGAACCTCTCCGAACCGTGCACCTTAAACAGCTCTCGCTCAAAACTGCACTCTTGCTGGGCTCGCCTCAGTCAAGAGAGTGGGCGACCTGCACGCGCTGTCATCAAGTGCTGCTTGCCTGGAATTTGGACCTAACGACTGCAGAGTTGTCCTTAGGCCAAAGCACGGGTATATTCTTAAAGTGCTCTCCACACCCTTCAGAGTACAGGTGATATCTCTGGCAGCTTATCGTCCCCAGCGGATCGAAAGCGACGCTAATTTACTCTGCCCGGTCAGGGCGCTCAGAGTATATTTGGAACGTTCTGCCCCGTTCAGACAGACGGAACAATTATTCATATGCTTTGGCGGCCGCACTAAAGGTCTCGCAGTTTCAAAGCAAAGAATATCGCGCTGGATTGTGGATGCTATAGCGCTGGCTTATGAAGCCAAGGGCCTTCAATGCCCCTTAGGCATCAGAGCTCACTCTACGAGGAGCATGGCCTTCTCATGGGCGTGGTCGAGTGGGATACCCATTGAAGATATTTGTGCGGCGGCAGGCTGGGCCTCGCCTTCGTCATTTATGAGGTTTTATAACCTACAGGTCCCCTCATTGCATTCCAACATTCTATCAGCCTGACTGTAGAATGGACTGGAGTATGTATATGCTGAGCATTATCTCCTCCCTTATAGGTCCGTCTCTGACTGACTTAGAGGATTTTTTATGCATATCAATACATAGAAAAATCAGTACATAAGTTATGTGCTTGTGTTTTTACAATGAGCTCCCACCATGGACCTCCTTGGGGCAAAGGCGCTCTGTATTTTCCCATTATATAGCTCGCCGTTGGCCGGCTTGTTGGATAATCACTTTGCTTTAAGGCTCAGGCATCCGCCTCTGGCTTTATAGAGCGAAGTGAGCACGCACGGCATTTTGCATGGTGTTCCCATAGCGTAAGCTACTTACGCAATAGGAGAGACCTCTCGAGAGGGAACGACTCGGTTACTAACGTAACCTCGGTTCCCTGAGAGAAGGGAACGAGTATTGCGTAAGCTGCCGTGCTTGTGCTTGGTCAGTTCGCTTCAGTCGATTGAACCTAAAGAACTCTCATGACGGGGCGCCTAATATATAGCCCTAGCCACGGCCATCTTGGCAGGCTCTGAGCGCGCGAGCGCCCATTGGTCGCGCGTTCAGAGTCGCCCCGTCATTGGTTCGAGCAAGTTGCCGCAGCACAGCCAATGACCGAGCTGCCTTGCTCATTGCTGTATGCTGTGCAGCTGCAATGCGTTTTACACAAAGACTTCAATATTTCTCGAGAAACGGAGTTTTCCCATAGCGTAAGCTACTTACGCAATACTCGTTCCCTCCTCTCAGGGAACCGAGGTTACGTTAGTAACCGAGTCGTTTTGCACCTCTAGTTAGAGTTTTTAACTGAGAAAATAGAGTGATCTACGGTTGAATTAAATAGAGAAAGAGAGAGAGAGAGAGACAGAGGTAATTTATTTTTTTTTAACCATAAATTTCCACATTCAATTTCACATTCTTTTGTTTTTGCGTATTTGCATTCTTCTTGCACTCACCACCTACTCAGCAGGGAGGAACATTAATAGTAAAAAAGGACTTAAATATTTATCTGTTTCTCACCCACTCCTATCATATCACTTTTGAAGGCATTGATATAATCACTGAAGTCTTATGGAGTACTTTTATGCTGCCTTTATGTGCTTTTGGAGCTTCAAAACATTTATCAACATTCACTTGCATTGTGAGGTTGTACAGAGCTGAAATATTCTTCTAAAAATCTTTGTTTGTGTACAGCAAAACTAAAAACATCACAAATTGTGTTTTGGCTTTTTAGATGCTGATCAACAAAGACTGTCGTGTCAATGGAGAAAACACATTTTATAATGTGTTTTCCCCCTTTCAAGTCAGTATTCAGTATATGCACATTTGGCAGCCTTAAGCCTATGTGGATAGGTCTCTATCAACTTGGCATGTCCACTGCAGGACCTGATTTATGCTTATCATTAATATTTTTGTAGAGTTGCTTGGAGTGTTATTTTGTCTTCATGGTGTTGTTCCCAAGATACTGACTCACCACAAAGTGGATTTTATGGATATAGGTGTATTTATACTACAGTCACTTGAAACATATTGAATGTAAATACAGATCTCCATTTACAAAATTGTTTATTTTTTCTATTAATCAGTATCTTAAAAGCCATATTCACTGTAATACTGTAAAGAGTATTAAAATATATACAGTATATTTAAAAAGTTAACTGTACATTAACTCATATATTTATGTCATTTCATAGCTTCATGCAGTATTATGAAGCCCCTGAGCAATCAAATCAAGCTTGCCTGAAAATTTGGAAGGCAGCCTTGCCAAAAGTGTGCCAAGAAGTCTCACCAGAGGAGCAAAAGGGTAAGCTTACACAGTGTTTTACTACTGCTTTTTTGAACAAGTTTTTATGTATTATACGTTTTTTATATATATTATTTTGCTTAAAAGGAATAGGAAAAATAACAGTTCTCTCATTATTTACTCTTGTGTTGTCTCAAACTCATATTTAAAAATGAAGATATTTTGATGGATATATGAAGTGAATACGTTCATATAATACAAGTCAAAAGGTAAAGGTAAAGGCAAAAGGCCGCATAAAGGTAATCCATAAGACTCCAGCTGTTTAATCTGTACGAGTGAAACGGTTTGTTTGAGAACAGACCAAAATGTATCTCCTTTTTCACTGTACATCTTACCATTGCAGTCTACAGGCACAATCATTAAAACCTAGAAAGAGTAATAGAGCATGAAATCATGATTGCCAAGGAGACTTATCTTGACAATCATGATGTCAAGATTTATAGTGAATAATGGGTTACATTTTGGTCTGTCCTCACCCAAAACTGACCTGATCGCTTCAGAAGACAAAGATTAAACCACTTGAGGTTTATGGATTAACTTTATGCTGCCTTTATGCCCTTATTGTAGCTTGAAATAGCTTGTTCCCTTTCACTTGCATTGTATGGATATATTCACTTATCTACATCAAAATATCATTGAGTTCCATGAAAGAAAAAGTTATACGAGTTTGTAGGGCTGGGAGATATGACAATATATATTGTGGTGACGATATAAAATGTCAATCGAGAGAGATTTTGCTATATTGTTTATATCGAGATATGTAAAGATCCATTTGCCCAGCTCGGGCTTGTCTATCAGTGGGCAGGGCTTCACGTGAGACTGAGAGAATTTAAGAAACATGAACATAGTTTATATGGCATTAAAAAGCAAATTGAATGACATTCATCTCACGTTTGGTGCTTTATGAGGACTTAATATGCTTCTCATGTAAACATTCATGTGCGTCACGCATGCTATCTCTGGAACACGTAAGTGCAAGCGAGTCCAGAAGGCTTCCACACAGAGCGGGATCACTCGCATTACTAAATTTTTTACTCTGGAAAAACATTTCCAGGACAACTCCCAAACAAATCAAGAAAATGAAGAGGAGCTTGTTATTAAAATAGGTGTAACATCTGTGGTGTAGGTTCACAAAAGCCAACACAGAGCAGAAAATTATAATCTGCAAACTGTTGCACGACTTTAACGACTTGTAAAACAAGCAATCTGTTTTACCTCCTCAAATTTTCAAAAGAATATAATGAAAGCCAAAAGATCTGCTCCGCAGGTTGCTGTGAGTGCTTCCTCAATTTGTAAGTCTTTAGATAAAATTCATAAACTTCTAAATTAATAAATGTAACGTAAATGCATTCCGTCATCATTTGTTTTGCTCATCATTTGTTTTCATTGGATTTTTTCTTTTAACTTATGCATTATTTTCTTTGTTACATTGCTTTAGGAAGATAGAGTTTCTTGAGGAAAGTTTATAATAACAATAATATTGTTCAACAACATATCAGACTGAAATATGGACAATTGTCAAGTTCCAAATAAAGAGAAAATTATATAAATATATAAGTATTTTCCAAAGATAGGCAGTACAATTTGGTTATTTAATATATTAAAAATGTTCTAAAGATTTTCCTAAAAACATATCTATGATATAAAATTACTCATATCGTGATTTACATTTACATTTATGCATTTGGCAGACGCTTTTATCCAAAGCGACTTACAGAGCCCTTATTACAGGAACAATCCCCCTGGAGCAACCTGGAGTTAAGTGCCTTGCTCAAGGACACAATGGTGGTGGCTGTGGGGATCGAACCAACAACCTTCTGATTACCATATTACCATTGGTATATGATTTTGGTCATAATGTCCACACCTATAAGTTTGATACAACATAAGGTCAAGTAAATGATGAGAGAACAGCAGTTGTGGCTTATTGACATTATTATGAAGTTTTGATAATGTGTCATGCTGCATCTGAGGCTTTATTGGGTAAATAATTTTTTTGATTATGTAATCAGTAGCATAAAACATTTCTGCAGTGTATGTTCATTTATTAACAAAGTGAATGATTGTTCACTTTCATACTCAGGAAAGTGCGGAGATTTAACTGCTCGTGCTCCGGAAAATGTGTGGATTTATGGTAACTGAGTACACGTGTATGGCTGTTTCTGGGGGTATTTCGCAGTTGCGTGCGGACTGAAAAATCGCCACACACATAGATTGGTCAGTTTCTGGCATTGTCAGGAAACCAGACATACCAGAGCACATATCGGAAAATGGTCGGAATCATGTCGTTTACAAATTTGGCCGCTGGTGTGAAAAGTCTGTAAACCTGCCTTTTCATGCAGTGTTTGTTGCCAACGCACATCGATGAGACTTAGGTGCCCAACACTCTGTCGCCAGTTTGTGGTTTGTCCCTCCTCGGACCACTGTCAGAAGGTACTCACCACTGCTGACCAGAAGCACCCCACAAGCCTTGTCCTTTCAGAGATGCTCTGACCCAGTCATCTGGCCACAACAATTTGGCCCTTGTCAAAGTCGCTCAAAGTTTGCTCCTGCCCATTTCGCCTGGATTCAACATGTTGACTACAAGAACCACTTACCATCTAATCTACCCAGACTTTGACATGTGGACATATATATATACGGTATGTTATGATGTAATGCATTTTAATTATTTAAATTATAACATGTATTATATATTATATGTATGATTATTTTAATTATTTTATTCCTTTATTAAAGTAACTTTATTTGGGGGCTTTATGAGAAACTGTTGATGTGCGATTAATTATATTAATTAATCTGCACACCATATAACATTTGATTAAAAATGTTAAATGATTGACAGCCCTACTTTTAATGAAAAACATTGTAGACCATCAGAGTAATTAAAAAATACTGCATAATGTTTTATACTTTTAGAACCTTGATGAATTTTGATAAGCAGCATAAAACAAGTTGTTTTAATTGTACTGTTAAGGGTCACTGCTGTATAATTTTTGCCTTTTAAATAAATTGTTTGAACATCCAAAAGCATTTAATACCCAGTCTTTTTAGGTGAGTAACGTAATGCCTTTTAATGTTAAAATGCACTGCAATACACATAAAATATCCAGCATAAGTGTTATCATCAGACCCTCACTTTTTCAGACACCATTTGTAAAAGTTTTACTAATGATGTCTTTTTACTTAAATATCAGGCCTAATCGCAGAAAAGGAATAGAAGCCCTTAATTGGGCTCAACTTTGCTTAACCTTTTCTGAGCTGTTTCCAGTGTTCACTCTTCAGGGAAGTGTGTAGGGAAGGGAACATTCCTTAGAGAGCCCTTTGTGATGCTTAAGTCAAAAAAGATTTGACAGTAACCTTCTCGTGTACTATTGTACATATCTTGAATTTAAGTTTATTTTTCTTAGCCCACTAGTTAATTATTTTCTCTCCATTAACTATGCAATTATTTATTACATTTAGGAATTTTGCTTAAACAGGAAAAAACTACTTGCTAATGGGGTAGGTAAAATAAACTTAATTAAAAATATAGTTCAAGTCTCATTATCTTACAGTATTTGGCTCCTCAGGAAAATGTATCTTGTTTAAAGGATGCTTAGATATTCTTTCTGGAAAATTAGACAAAAATACTGACTAAGAAAAATATTTTTAGCAGTGATTTCTTTAAGTACTGTATATACAATTAAAGTTTTTGGAGTTTCATATTTAAATGCAATAGGGCAAATACTGTAATAGGCTAAATAAGTCTGTTAATGCCAGGTTTTCCCATCCGTTGCAAACCTCTGTAAACTTTTATTGAGTCAAGCCTCAAGCCCAATACCACCTGCCTTTGCAAATCGACAGACTCTTCAGGCTGGGTGAATACAGTATATAGATTTCTTTACCATGTTGCCCCCAGGAAGAACCTTTTGATGAACAAAAATTGTAGCACAACTATTACGATCAATCTGCATGATCAAATCAGGACACTTTCTTCTAAGGTTGAGAGCTTCAGTGCTTTTTGTGTCTTAAAAGACATGCAAATCTGCCATGCCTCTCTTCCATCCCATTCCCATGAGCATCAAATGAGCCTTATTACAGACAATTTGGAAAATCATTGTTGATTAGAGCCTGTGACGAGGAGGAGGGCCCAAGAATGCTCAATCAGCAGGAGAGAGATAAAAGGAGGAGACAGGGAGTACAGTGAGAGAGAGAGACGCACACAGCAGTGTTTTGTGTGTGCGCTTTTGTTATGTTTCAGTTCAGTGTTTTATGTTGAATTAAAGTATTTTTGATTGTTAATCTGATTCTTGCTTCCTCCTTTCACAACGAACGACATGCTTGTCTGCCACACAGGTGCCGAAACCCGGGACTGGAGGAAGACGCACTTTCAGCGAGCCCTCGCTGCTGATGAAGGATTGCGATGCTGAGGTAAGGAGTGGTTAGATGGTACTGGAGTGGTCTGCCAGGAGACGAAGGAGTTGCTGCCATCTACCAAGAGGCGGAGGATCTGCTGCCATCCGCCAGGGGACAGAGGAGCTGCTGCCGGTCTCTAGGAGGCAGAATCCAGTGCCAACACTTGGCGTCACGGAGGATTGTTGGACAGTTGGCTGAGGACCGAATAGTAGCGTGGTTGTGAGTTTTTTTCTTTTTTTTTCTCTCTCTCTCTCTCTCTCTCCCCCTCTCTCTGTCTCTCCTGCTATCTTTCTCTCTCCCTCCCCTCAACACATCCTACCCAGGTACCCAGGAGGTGGGGAAGACCAGCTGGAAATGGAATGGCTAAAGGGGCAACTCCTCCTTGAGGGGGGGGGGGGGTGTAAGGTAAGTCAGACCGGAGGTTTCTCCAGACTGAATCGTCCAGGAGGGTGTGGCATCCCGAGAGGATTCACGCCCAGCGATGAGTTTCCCTATCAGTTGGAGAGAGATAAAAGGAGGAGCCAGGGACACCAGAGAGAGAGAGAAATGCACGCAGCAGTGTTTTGTGTGTGCTCTTTTTTTTTATGTTTCAGTTCCGTGTTTTATGTTGAATTAAAGTCGTTTTGATTGTTCATCCGGTTCCTGCTTCCTCATTTACCGGTGAATGAGAGCCTTTTCTGCCACAGAGCCACTCTTGGCTTTCAAGCGCAATATAGAACTCCTCTACCTACCTAAATGCTATACTAGACACCTTCCTCTCTCTTTTTTCCTTTCCTAACCACTGATTTTCTTTTCTTGCTGTTCATTACTGTACTTCATCTAATGCCAATTAAATTCCCTTTGCCCCTGTTTACTGCTAAACTACAGGCTTGCAGCACCATGCTAAATTAAGCCATAGATTTCCATTCCAGGCAGGAAAGCAATTGATTTTGGAGCCCTTAATCAATTTATTTCATTACTTATACATTCATCCCTCTTCCTTTCCCTCTTCCCCTTATTTATTTTTTCTCTCTCACTGTCTCTCCTATTCCTTCATCCCAGTGCTTGTCTTTAAGGCTGGTATGTGGGAATGACCTATCCAAGTATGTGACATGAATAGTGAACAATTTGAGTGATAACCTAATAGCCACGGCCTGCTTAAAGATCACATGTAAATCAAATGTCGTGGTGGGAGTCAAAATGACTGGAAGGGGATTGTGTGTCGGTAATAAAAAGGGATGCCTAGAAGGCAACTGATCAAATTAAATCAACATTTTATGTTTGGTGAGCCTTGTAATGTTCAGAGTTTTTCTGCATTTAGAATTGATTTAAGAATCCCCTTTAAATTTGTACAAGAATTTCTAGCAAACTAGCAAACAAGAAATATCATAAACATTTTATACATTATAAGGGAATTAATATAAATGCTGTAAGTTTGTAATACAAATATATGTATTTTGTCTGCATGAATTACCTATAAAAATGTTATCATACAACAAAAGGGATTAGATAATACAATTAATGATTGTTTCAAATGCCCTCTACAATATCATGTAGAATCTCACTTACTATCACAGACAAAACTTTAGAATCATTGGATCATAGAACTTTCTGATGTAAATGTTGATCATTATTAAACTTGTGTTGTTATAGATACATAACATAATCAATAGATTACATTGTTCAATAATTAAATAATTTTCAATACTAATTTAATTCAGTAGATTTAAAATTTGTGTTAATTGTTTGATAAGTATTGAACATTTTGACAGTTCTAAGAAATGTCTACTCTGAGATTTATAAATATTTTTGTGGAAAATCAGAGAATAAATAGGTATAATTAGTCTAAATTAATGATGTTATTATGTCAGGAATGCCACAAGATTTGTGTTGGACAAACTGCAGAAAATACATCACAGGGAGTTACCAAAATAGTCGGCAACTGTGGAGCACCTATCCCAGTACATGGCATATTAGTACCCGTAGTGGGTCTGGCAGCGAACTCCTCCGCCGAATTCACGAGCCACAGGGCTAGGTAGGAAGACATCAAGGGTTCAAGGGTTTGTGAACTCGAATGGGAAAGAAGTGCACTTCTTCGCCTCATGGTGGGGAAAGGCACTTTACGCAAGCAGTGTACCCGGCCAGCTGTCCCATAACCTTACCTGTTCTTACATGAAAATGCACAGGACAAATCCAGAGACCAAAAAGTCTAGAAGGTATTGGGTGTTGCCCAGCACGCTGCCCTGCAGATGTCTGCTAAAGAGGTGCCACTGGCCAGTGCCCACAATGATGCCAGACACCTCGTAGAGTGTACTCGTATTCCAAAAGGGGCGGGCATGGCCTGGCCTGGTATGCCATCATGATGCATTCATGATCCAGTGGGCAAGACTCTGTGTAGAAGGATCTGAGTTCGTGGGCAATAGAGGAGTCAGGAGACATCAAAGCAGTCTCAAGGTCAGTCTGTTATTCTCCTTTTTACACACCCTTGACGGTGACTTGAGCACCATGCCCAGCCGCCTGTCAGATGCATCAGTCTGCAAAATAAAGGGGAGAGAGAAATCAGGTGCATGTAAAAGCGGCTCCCCACACGGTGCAGACTTTATCTTAAGGAAGTCCTATTGGCACAACTGTGTCCACTGGACCGGATCAGGAGCCCCCTATTTAGTAAGCTTAATCAATGGGCTGGTGACATCAGAATAACTAGGCACAAACCTGCGTTAGTAGCCAGCCAGCCCCAAAAACTGCCTTACCCTCTTTTTAGTCTTGGGCACCGGGCTGCGTTCGCTGCAGTTTTTTCAACATGTGGACGCACCTAGCCATGCCTCTCCCGCAGACGGACACATGACCACGCCTCTCATGCCACACTCTGTTTGGAGGCAGCGTTCCCTTTCCGCTGTCCCCCAAAGCAGACAAAGAGCTGCTCATAGCATCTAGAGCTCTGCACGTGATCCAAAATAATGCACAAAGCATGCACCGGACACAGCAATGATAAGGCTAGGTCTGCCTCCTCTGGGGCAGCTCACCACCTGACCCCTAAAGGGGTCGCGTGAACCTTGGGCATATAGCCTAGTTGGGGTCTCTGGATGACTTGAGAATCTACTGGACCAAACTCCAGGCAAGTGTCACTGAGAGAAAATGCTTGAAGGTCCCAAACCCTCTCGATGAAGGTGAGCGCAATCAGGAGGGCTGTCATTAACGAGAAGGCTTTCAGCTCAACTGACTCTAGTGGCCCAAACGGGCTCTTCGAAGGCCCAGCAGGACCACGGAGAGATCTCATTAGGGGAAGAGTCATGACCTAGGAGGATTCAGCCTCTGGGCGCCTCTGAAGAACCTGATGATCAGGTCGTGCTTCTTCTAGGACTTACAGTCCACTTACTGTGGTGTGCCTTCTTAGCGGCCACATATACCTTCAAGGTGGAGGGGGACAGTCGCCCCTCCAGCCTCTCCCGCAGGAGGGAAAGCACTGACCGACTGCACATCTCCCTCGGGAAGAACACCAATTTGAGAACAAATGCCACTTCAGGTCAAATAGCTGCCTCGTAGAGTGACCGTGTCTACCACTGCCAGTGGTAGGCCAATTAAATCTTCTGCGCTCCGTCAAGGGGCCAGATATGGAGATTCCAGAAGTCTGAGCGTGGGTGCCAGATGGTGCCCCGTCCCCGAGAGAGTGTTTTCACGGGAATTTGCCAGGGAGGCGCTGTCGTGAGGAGTGTGAGGTCTGAGAACCAAGTCTGGGTGGGCCAGTATGGCGGCCACATGGGTGACTTGTTCCTCATCCTCCCTGACCTTGCACAGGGTCTGTGAAAGTAGGCTAACTGGGGTGAACATGTATTTGCGCAGCCCCAGGGCTAGCTGTGTGCCAGCATGTCAAATCAATCTCAACACTCTACTGAGCATTGCCTTCTGTGACAGCGTATCCACTGTGTCATTGAGGCTGCTTGGGATGTAAGTGGCCCGCAGCAACCTCAGTCATTGCTGACCCCGGAGGAGAGTTTTGGCAACCGCATTGGCGGTTATGTTGTAACCATGACACGTCTGGACGCTTGCTATAAGGGCTGAAGAAGTGGCGGCAGATCAGTGTGATGGTCACGCGATGTGTGCCGTGTTGCCATTCCCATCTTGTGACTCGAGTCTGAAGCCAGTGCTGGAGCGGCTCTCAGATCTCATATCAACCCGAGCTGCGCGGCTGTCACCGAGGACGTCCTATGCCCCAGGAGCCTCAGAACCCATTTCAGTGGGACCAACGTACTCCACCTGAATGACTTAAGGCAGTTCAGCACAGAGTCCAGCAAATCTCGAGTGTTCTAGAGTCAGACAGTCGTCGAGGTAGTTGAGTTTGCGGACGCCCACTTCCCTTAACTTCCCACTTCAACTTCAAAAGGGGGCAGTGGTGGCTCAGCGGTTAAGGCTCTGGGTTACTGATCAGAAGGTCGTGGGTTCAAGCCCCAACACCACCAAGACACCACTGTTGGGCCCTTGAGCAAGGCCCTTGAACCTATCTGCTCCAGGGGCGCCGTATCATGGCTGACCCTGCACTCTGACCCCAGCTTAGCTGGGATATGTGAAAAATAAATAATTTCACCATGTATATGCAGAAATGTATGTATAATGTGTGACAATTGGTCAAATTAAATTAAATTAAATTAAATTAAATTAAATTAAATTAAAATTAAATTAATTAAATTAACCTTCATGAAGACACGAGGGGACAGGTACAGGCCAAAGGGGAGGACCTTGTACTGATACGCCTTGCCGTCGAAAGTCGTAGGAAGGGTCTGTGACAAGGTAAAACTGAGGTGTGAAAGTAAGAAACGGTCCACCTTGCCAGCAAGAAACTGTCTTACCCTGACATACATTTTGTAAATTCAAATGAAACTATGATTACAAAGAACCATAAATTGTTAATATTATTTATTTATGTATTGAAAAATACAATATTCTTACACCTTTTATAAGTGTAAATATATGACTTTCTGAGACCATTCTATTTTTATTTATTTATTATTATAAAAAAAATTCACAGTATGCCCACCTCTTCAGTCACTACTACACTGGACTTACTCAATAAATTTAGTTAAAAATGAATGCGTATTTCAACTAATATATACAGGTATGTGTAATATTTGGGATTGACTGTTGTGTTCAGTACACTGAAAAGAAAATTTTAACCTAAACATGCGGTAACATCAAAATGAACTTGTTTTATTCAACTGAAAATGATATATTATTAAAACAGGAACAGGTGACTATACAGAATCAACCCGAATAAATTAGGTCACACCAACAAAATATTTCTAAGGGTTAGATCAAGTAGTAACAAATGCAGTTTACCGTACAGTGTAAACTTTTAAAAATAATGAAGGAAATGCAGGGTAGTAATGCTTTCTATTGTTCTTTAAATGTTCATCATTATCCTCTTCATTATAAACAGCCTGTGTACTGGGCAAATTCATTTTTCAGTTAATTTCAGTTTATTTTAAATTGTCCTGCAGTGTGAGAAACTAATTTTTAAAAGTACAAATATTCCATGGAGTCCTTCATTTAATATGAGGTGATAACAGCTTACAATAATATAGAATTATACACACACACACACACACACACACACACACACACATACATATATATATATAACAAATGGGAAAATGATATTTACAATAGTTTATAGAAGGAATATAGCATGTCATACCCCACTGCATATGTCAACTTCTAAAAACAATTTCATGTCATAGGATATTAATTATTTTAAGGTAATATTCATTATAGTTGTATTGATATTTTTTCTGATAAAGCTGTTAGTATATCATTTTACATTCAGTAAACACTTGAAATGTTCCAGATTTAATGTGCTTAAGTCCAATTGTCCAGAATATTTTATAGCACTCTTACCTATAATTAATGTATTTTGCTGAAATATTCAGAAATTTACATTGTTCATAACTAAATATTGTTTGCTTTTAAAGTGTCTTTTATCAGTACTGAGAAGGTTATAACTGCCATATGAAAATGTATTCTGAACTAATATTCTCATATACAGATAGACTATTCTGACTTTCAGTGGTAAAGGAATACTACTGCAATTTATTCCTTTGTCGTATATGAGTGTGAATATAAGTGCCAAGAAAGTACAGCTTATATGGTGTGATATAATATATTGTGCATGAATGCCTTTAGTTTTACAGTGGCACATCCTTCCACTGCACCTCCAAACAGCAGCAAGGTGCCAGAATCAAATTAAAAGCTTGTCTCGCTGTCTGTCTTTCCCCCCTATCATCCATCCATCTCACTATCCCAGGGCATAATTAATGTTATCATCAGTGTCATTATTATTGTTAAATTGTTTTTCATATTTCGTCCTCTTCCTTTTTTTCTCTTGCCTAGCCTGTCATGAATATCAAGTGTATGCAAATGAGCTGGAGGTACATATACAGAGAATGCAAGAGACAGCTAGGATGAGAGAGAGAAAGTCTAAGAGAAAAGAAAGCTATTTAGGGTGTGTGTGTGTGTGTGTGTGTGTGTGTGTGTGTGTGTGTGGATTGGGGGGCATCTTACATTATGCATTCCACTGGCATTTTTGGAACCCAATTAATCAAGCGGGCAGGAGGAGAGATGCAGAAAGGATGAGATCGCCCTTCACGTTGATGAGGCCGGGCTGGGGCCAAACGCTGAACCACCTGAGCTTCTAGCAGCCATACTGATGAGCGACACCGATGGATGTACTGTTCTCCTTCTGTTACTTTCTCTAGTTCTCTTTCTCTGTCTTTCATGCACACACACATATACTGATATCTTTAGTGCCCACATATACTCAGACCTTCCATCAAACATCTGATGTTTCTCCACACCCATGCCTTCACTGATTTCCTAATGATTTGTGTCTCTTCACGAGCATTTATCATAGTTAAACACTATAAACTTTTCAAAAAGCACTTCTGATTTAATTAAATTAATTTATTAAATCGTAAATCTTTCCCACTCAAACATTGCAACATTAGCTCAACCAGTTACATAATTTGGGATGAGACTATTTGTTTGTCTGACTAATAACAGACAGGGTCAGGGACAGACAGTTCCAGAAAACTAGTTGAAAAATGTACCTTTTAAGACCCCATGAAATGGTTTTAAGCAGAGGCATGGGTGTGCCAGAGTGTGCAAATACCACCCAAAATCTCAGTTTGCAAACCCAAATTATTTTTTTTATGCTTAATAATAGTAGGGGTGTAAAACTTTTAATGTGATGAATTCCTTAGCTGGAGTGCTCTGTGAGGGGTCTATAAATACTGACCAAACATTTCCTTGGCTCAACCATAATGAAGCATGTAACCTAACAACTACATTGTGGAAGAGCTTTGCAAGGACACCTCAACTCATGTATGTCTGTTTGTGTTTCTTTGACTTTTCTCTGAAAAGTGTTTTAGAATGTAATTTAAAATTAAAGTAATTAGTAATGTGATTACTTTTAGATGAAGTAATCATTAATTTGATTTTAGAGATGTAGTAATTTGTTGTTGAATTACGTACCCAACATTGATACTAAGTTGTTTTGAAAACAAAACATATGTAAAAACTTTATGTAAACATTTCCTTAAATATTGCAACATGTTTCAGCAAGCAAATGAAGCCACAATGTTCTTGGGTGGCTAAAGACGTTTGTGCTGTAGATGTATGATATACTGAATATAAGCAAAAATGCACATTTTGCATAAACAATTCTTAACCTGTGTAACTTCAATACTGTCAATGTACACACACCAAGCACTTTATTAGAAACACTATACTGGGTAGGGCTTCCCTTTGCTCTCAAAACAGCCTTAATTATTAGTGGTGTGGATTCCACAAGATGTTGGAAACATTCCTTTAAGATTCTGGTCCATGTTGTCATGTTTCAGCAGAGTTGTCAGCTGCACATTTATCCTGTGAATTTCCCAGTCTACCACATCCCAAAGGTGTTAAATTGAATTCAGATTCAGTGACTAAAAAGTCCACTTATATTAAGAACAGGGAACACATTGTCATGTTCATGGAACTAGTTTGAGACAACTTTTGCTTTGTGACATGGTGCATTCGTATGCTAGATGTAGCCATTAAAAGATGGATAAATTGTGGCCATGAAGGGATGCACATGGTCAGCAACAATACGGAAATACGCTGTGGCATTCAAGCAATGACTGATTTGTATTAACGGGCCCAAAGTGTGCCAAGAAAACATTCCCCACACCACTACAGAGCCAGCCTGGGCTGCGATTCCCAAAAGCATTGCAAGCTTAAGTTGATCGTAGAAAAGTTGCTGCCAATGGTTTCTACAATCTGCTTAGGTTCCCTTCTGGGAAACACAGCCCTGAACTGTTGACACAAGGCAGGTTGGGTCCATGGATTCATGGTGTTGGTGTTAAAGTGACCCTATTTGTGTGCCTCAGCATAAATCGAGATTCATCAGACCAGGCTACGTTTTTTCAGTCTTCAACTGTGCACATGTGGACAGCTTGGTGCTGTGCCTACTGCAGCCTCAACTCATCTGATGCCTTTCTCATCAACAAGGCACCAAGACAGAACCCCAACACCAAGACCAAGATCTGTCAGTCAAAGAACTGTTTATTTTAAACAATTATCAAGTCTTCAAAATCATATTTGATACTCTGAGGACATATATATATATATATATATATATATATATATATATATATATATATATATATATATGTAGTATATAATATTTTTATGAAAAGAAATAGAGTTGTGCATGGCAAAGACATTAAACAGCTAGAATGATAAGCAAATTGACAATTGAACATATTAGAGTTCTGCATAGGTCTTAAAATTAAACAATAACCTGATCCATACCCAGAATATGTGGCCCGACACTACCCGGCACTGTTATATTTTAAGCCCATAAAAGACCCGAACCTGTCTTGTCTCTTTAGAATTTCTTCTAAAGAAATACTGCAAGTACTGTTGCAATAGGCTGTATTTTATGTAAGCATAGTTGGAAACATTCGTAACAGTATAGTAACAGTAAACAAAGTTTTAACAAGGCAAGGCAGCCCCTATAGACACTAGAACAGAAGGAAAAAAACATTGCTGCCTTACTGTTTATCAAGCACCCACACTTTGCTTGGTGCAGAACAATCAATGTTACAGTCACCTCTCTGCAGCCTGAACTTGAACGTTGAATCTTTGTGACACCTGCATTAAAAACAATTTAGATGCAGCGCAACAAATGAAACATAACGCAAATGTCCCCACCAGTGTTGGGTAGGTTACTCTAAAAAAATTATTATTTACTAACTACTAATTACATCTTCTACAGTGTAATTAGATTGCAGTACTAATTTCTCTGTCTGAAAAGTAATTGCAATACTTATTACTAATTACTTTCTTAAACCCTCATCCAACTCAACTAGATAAAAAATACAAGACATGAAACTGTTCTTTTAATTATTTCAAATAAATCATATAAAATCAAATAAATCATGCATGAACTGACCAAAGAATTTAAGGGGGCAGTGTTAAATTAGAAAACAGATATTTTAACATTAGATGTTAAATAAAAATTTTAAATTCACTATTGTTTTATATAGAATTGCTCTCTAAAGTATTTTACCCAATTACTTCAGAAGTAACTAATTAAATTACAGCAAAATACTTGGTAATCCCATACTTGATAAGTATTTAATTACAGTAATTAATTAACCCAACACTGGTCCCTACATGTGTTTTTGAAATTTAAGTTCTTTTTAACTTGACATGGTGTTTAAAAATGCCTGTCCTGTGCGAGACCTTGAAGAAACAGCCAGATGGGGTGCAACAGTCAAAGACAAGTGCAACATTCAAAGTCCTGCATGTGTTTACAAATGAAAACAATGGAAAAACAGGGCAGATACATGCAAAAACACATTCGGTGTGAGGAGCCCAATACATCCATTCCTGTGTCTTTGAGGGAGACTGTGTGACACTTTTTTCATTAATTACAACCTGAACCCGACAAAAAGCCCAGCGAGCTCTCAGGTCCCATCAGGTCTGGTTTGGTTTGCAGCACTCTAGAACTCATATGCTTTAGAACTTTGCAAATTTTGAAGAATATTACAAATAAATATATAACAGTAATCACTACAGCTAAACCTGTGCTCTGTAGATCTTCATGTACAATTCTTCCATCTTTTTGGAGCTTTGGGGGATATTAAATCATTTTTTGCAGGTGTCCCCAGGCGGTTTTGTAATTTCATGCCTGTGAATGATAATTTTATGCTGTTCTGCCTCACGTAACTCTGAGCTGCCAGACACTCTCAGCTGATAAATATGATCTTTTTCATTCTGTGTACAACAGACCTGAAATGGCGAAAGGAGAGCAGAAGAGAAAAGAAGAGAAGTGAAGAAAAGAGAAGACATTTAGGATAGCCAAGGAATATGCAAGCATGTACTGGTTCTGTTGCAGAAGATGTCTTGTCAATAGTGGAATGGAAGGCGGTCTCCATTGTAAAGGTAATTTCACGGCTTGCTCACGCATTTAGAGTCCACATCATCCCCCACCCTCAAAGGCAGCAACATAGACCTCATAGCAAAGACAGTTGATGCTGAAGGCCTGGTCTACCAATCTCCAAATTTAACAAGCATGGTTTTCCTTTCAGAAATATCCATGGGTATCCATGGGTTGTGTCCTCTAATTTTCAGTATGAATGATCTGAAATCACACAAGTTATTTGATATCCACAGCCTAGGCCAAATAATGACCTCATGTTGGCCTTGAAGCCTCAAGGTTTTCTTTTCAATTTTCTTCTGAACTGTGGATATAAAAAAGAACTGGTTTAAAATGCCAGAATAGTGGGGCCTGTGTAGCTCAGCGACTATCGACACTGGCTACCATCCCAGGAGTTGCAAGTTCAAATCAGTGTGCTGAGTGTGGTACACTGAAAAAGGTACACTGGAAAATTTTTACCTCAAGGATATATTTCTACTTGAACTCACTTATAAAAATGATTTTGGTTAGTGTAACATAATTTTTCAGGTTGATTTTGTCAGATTGAATAACATTCTTGACTTGAATATAAACAGTTAACTTGTTGTTGCCATTCATCAGAATAATATGAGGTGGTAGATATGTACCAATTTGTACGACTTCATCAACCAATCACATATGCTTCATGAACACGCATCTGGAACCCGGAAGTGATGCTTTCTTGTGTATTACACAACAGGCCTTTTCAAATTAATATTTGATGGTTATGTTTAGGCTCTGGGTAGGGTAAGGTGTTACACTTTATAGTTAGATTTAAGGATGAGGTTTGGGTTAGGGATTAAAGTTATCAAAACTCTGTTGTGATTTAACATGGAAAAAATATCACATCGAGAACTACAAGGACAAGGGAAGTGTCTCTCATTGGTGGGTGTATAACTCATACTATTACATTCGAATTAACTCACCATCTCGTACTATTGTGATCCATCCAAGAGGTGTCTAGAAGGGAACCCTCAATCTGCAAAACCTCAGTACAAGAGTCGAAAGCGACATTAATATCATCTAGGCTATGGATGTATCCACCATTCCCTGATGGAGGGAATGAGACGTTGTGTCGAAGAAGCGACACTAGGGGTCTCTCTTGAGCGCCTTTTGCATCTCTGATCTATGAGAAAAGGCCAATGATAAATTGGCAGATAGAATTTGCATGTCACGCACATACGGGTATAAAAGGAGGCAAATGCATCTGTTTCAATCAGGATTTTTTTGAGGAGCCGACAATGAGGTTCGGCCGCAACAGTGGCTCGGTTCAGCGACGTGGCCGGCAGGACACAACATCTCGTTCCCTCCATCAGGGAACGGAGGTTACATCAGTAACCTAGACATTCGCCGTCTGTCGCTCACTTTGACGTTGTGTCAAAGAAGCGACATGACGCCCCATAAAATCATCAAAGCCTTCTGGTTCTTTACCCCCGACAGGGGGGGAACAAGGCGACGTGCCAAGCATGGGAGCAGGCCACGCCAGCCGAGCCTTTTCTCTCTCTATGTTTCTCACATTGAGTTAAAGCGGCTGGGGCCATCTTAACGCTATCATACGCATCAGGGAAGGCGATCTTTCCCAGTTTTCCTATTCTTTCAGGGGGGAAAGACCCTGCGGAGACCACGCCTGCCCAGACTGGGGGAGGTATAGAGTGGTGAAATACATCACATGGGCTTTTAGGTCACATGTGGAGAATGGCGCGGTGGTAGATCCTACCTCATTGGGAGGGAGGAGTTGCTACAGACATGGCGACCAGGGGCCAGTGGGAACTGGCCAAGGGAGACATGGGTCCGCTTGCAAGGGGAATGTACCGCGGAAAATACACACAGGGGGAAGTCCACGTAGGAGCCCGACCTGTGGCGCACCCATTCCAGTACAGGGTAGATTGGATGTGGTCGGCGAATTCCTCCGCTGAATTTGTGGACCAGAGGGCTAGGGAGGAGTCATCTAGGGAGCCGAGTTAGTGGGATCTCCTCACTAATGATTTTACCTCAGCAGAGGGAAAGGGCGGTAGGTGCAAGCGATCCACCCGGTCAGTTTGTCAGCGTGTTACCGAGTTCTACCGGCTCGGACCTGAGAAAACATGGGAAGAAACCGACTCAACCCTGAGATTGATAAATATCGCAAAGGTATTGGGTGTTGCCTGTTGTGGCAAAAACAATTATTAAACAAATATGCATCAAGATAAGAGACATCTGGATCCAAATTATATTTTAAAAGATAGTTTATTCTTTTAAAAGAGGTTTGTTCACAAAAGTATCGCGACAGCTACCTCGCAATAGGAACAAGACCCTAACTCACACAGAAAACACATGGCCTATTTATACCCCCGTCCTCAAAGTCCCTTCTTCCGTAATTTTCCACTGATCCCACTAAAACCGGATTTTAACTGGTCTTAGAAATACCAATGGCTCTTCTAAGCCCCCCCGGGTTTTACGATGCTTACATCTGTGAGGTCATAAAAGGCCATATAAACACTATCTCGTCCTGAAGACAGTGGTCCTTTGTTGAGCTTCACTGAGTTTCACACCCGTGAAACTCAACAAAAAGTCTTTCCCGCACTCATATTGAGGAGTTCAAAAGGCCTTTTCCTTGACCATCTGTTTTACTGTGTGTGTGTGTGTGTGTCTCTGTTTCTGCCAGGTGAAAAAATAAAATACTATAGAGAAACATGATTGAATCGAAAGAAAATCCACATAATGTCTTAAAGAAAGTAAAATATAAATTTTCCACAACAATCCCTCCTGTTTATCATTCTCTGATAAATGATTTTGTTTCATAATCATTAGTTTTGACTAAAAATAAAATAAAATATAACAAAATAAGAATAAAACATTACTCAACATCAAACCCATAAATGGTTACAATCATTTCAAGTCTTTACATCACAGTTACACTCTTCATGTCTGATTTTTGTATACCTGATCACTCTACTTGAACATTGTTACCACCTTTCCTGGCTGAGATTCAGATCATCAGTCATCTCAGACATAATTTGAAGAATCACTCTCGTCACTCTCATAATCATCACATTTGTGTGTCTCATCTATTGGATAAACGGTCAGTTTTACTGCTTGTATGGACGTCCCAGCCCTGACCAATCTCTGTACTGAGTTGGAAATACATCTCATAATGCATGGCAAGCAGAACAGAATCAGAATTCCTAATACTGCAATTGGCAAAACAGTTTGAATTACCCAGTACATCCATCCTCCCCACAAAGACATAATCCACCCGGCCCATTGGTTGTCAGTCATTTCAGGTTCTTTTACGGCCTCTCTCATGTGTTCATTTATGTTGGTTATATTATCACTGTAATCAGGAATGTTAAAACAACAAGACACCCCCCAGCATTTTACAGACTCCGCCCCTTTCTGCCGTAAGTGTATCAAGAACTAAACGGTTCTGAATGACTGCGTCCCTCAGTTGCCTCATTTCATCACTTATCAATGTCTCTGGTTGTGGCTGCACAAATAGCTTTATTCTGCACACCGGCCTTATCACTCCTCCTGAGTGACCTTGCTCTTGCACCTGGTGTTTGGGCTCGATCTTGGAACTTGTTGTTGAATTTGTTGTTGTTGTTGCTGAGGCTCCTCCTCCTGTTGCCCTTCCGATAAGGGTGGAACTCTCCTGCAGTGGTTGGCATGTACCCACGTAGCTCTCTCTCCCACCTTCACCGCCGTGTGTGTTGTCAGCAAGACTTGGTACAGTCCTCGCTAATGTTTTGCCCTCCAGTTCTTCCTTCTCAGGTCACGAATTACCACGTAATCCCCCGGCCTGATCTTATGCAGGAACGTCTCAGCAACTCTTCCCTGGCCAGCTTTGACCTGCACAGACATGTTGGATAACAGACACGACATTTCTTTGCAGTAATTCAACATCTCATTTTCACACACATCCGTTGATGGAAGCCTGCGTTTTCCCCCCTCTATTCCCATGAATGGTGGTTTACCAAAGAGAATTTCGAATGGGCTCAAATTAGTTTTTACTCTCTTTCTCATTCTCATGTACATTAACACAGTTGGGAGTGCTTTTACCCATGAGAGTCCGGTTTCCTCACAACACTTTGCCAGTTTGTTCTTTACAGTTTGGTTCTCACGCTCCACAGCGCCTCCGCTGGTGGCTCGATAGGTACAATGTGTTCTCATATCAATTCCTAAGAACTGACCCACCTGCTTTATTGCCTCATTGACAAAATGTGTTCCGTTGTCGGAACTGATTTTTCTTGGAATTCCCCATCTCGGAACAATCTCGGTCAGCAGAGCCTTGGCTACTGCCGCCGCATCTTGTTTCGAGGTTGGGAAGGCCTCGACCCATTTGGACCACATGTCAACCATTACCAGGCAATATTTCTGCTTCCCATAAGGGGTTAATTCAATGAAATCCATCATTAAGTACTCGAACGGCCCTTCTGGGGCTGGCTGGGATACCAGCTGTGTTTTAACGCCTCGTGCCACATTGTGTGTATTACAAATAACACATCTTTTGCATAAATTCTCAGCGAATATTGTGAAGCCCTTGGTAAACCACAATTCTTTCATTTGTGCAATCATTCCCCCTTTTGACACATGATCTAAACCATGCGTCAATTTAGCATAATGTTGAAAGAAATGTTTGGGTAAACAGGGCGTTCCATCAACTGATGTCCACACTCCATCTACAAGGCTGCAGCCTGACGCCTTCCAGGTGTCTTTCTCAGCTCCTGTGGAAAAAGACTGCATGCTCCGTAAACAAGGAGAAATGTTGAAGTTAATGTCGACTTGTGCGCAAGTGGCGCTTTTACTAGTATCTTTAGTCTGATCCGCTGCCACTGCTTTTGCAGCCATATCAGCTCTGCCGTTTCCTGTTGAAATGAAACCTTTATCATTAGTATGCGGTGCGCACTTACAAATCGCAATTTTGTCTGGCAACAGAATGGCCTCGAGGAGGTCCGATACTAGAGACGCGTTTAGTATCGGGCGCCCATCTGATTTCAAATACTTTCTGTGTTTCCACAAAGCACCAAAGTCATGCGTGACTCCAAAAGCATAACGCTGAGTCTGTGTAAATCGTCACACATTTATCCGTCATCAGCTTACATGCTTCAGTCAGCGCGACCAGTTCAGCTGCCTGTGCAGAATAATGTGATGGTAATTTGCCAGACATCAGAGTTTCAAATTCAGTCGTTACTGCATAACCAACTTTATTCTGTCCTGTTTGTTGATCTTTTGACGCAGACCCATCAACAAACAGGACATTGTCACAATTATCCAACGGTACGTTTAAAAGGTCTGGACGTTGTGTGCACACCTGTTCGAGCGCTGACAGACAACAATGATGTTCTTCGCCATCCTCCTGTGTGGTCAGGAGGGTGGCAGGATTCAAAGTTGTGCATCTTTTCACAGTTATGTTTGGCATGTCCAACAAAATTGTATGATACCTCAGCCATCGGGCTGTAGACAAATGTGATGTTCTCTGCTCTTGCAAAATCTGGAGACTGCATGTGGAACCATTAAAGTTAAATCAGAATATCCCACAAACTCTCTGGAGGCCATCACAGCCAGCTCAGCTGCTGCCACTGCCCTGAGGCAATGTGGAAGTCCTGCAGCTACAGCATCGAGTTTCGTTGAAAAATAGGCCACAGGTCGCAGTCTGTCACCATGAGTCTGCAAGAGAACAGAAGTCATAAAATTATTCTTTTCGTCGACCATCTGTACAAATGGGCAGTTTATGACAGGAAGGCCCAACGTTGGAGCCATAGCCAATTGCACTTTCATGTTATCAAACGCTTCCTCAGCCCCACTTGTCCAAACAAGTCTGTCACATGACCTCAGCCCTTTCCCTGTCGTTAGGGCTCGCAAGGGCTGTTCAGAAATGGCATAATTAGGAATGAACGTACGGCAGTAAGCGCACATCCCCAAGAATGACAGCATTTGTTTCTTTGTAACTGGTTTTGGCACCTCTTTTATGGCCCGCACCCGTTTCTCAGACAGTGCTTTGCTATTAGGTTTGATAACATGCCCCAGGAATGTCACTTCCTGTTTCACAAACGGCAGCTTTGAAAGACTGACTTTGTGCCCCTCCTGCTCCAAATGCTTCAGGAGAGTCACAGTGTCAGAAATGCAGGTAGTTTTATCTTTGGCACAAATTAATAAATCATCAACGTATTGTAATAAAGCCGTTCCAGCCGTCAAAGTCAGAGGCTCAATACTTCTCCGAAGGGCCTCGTTATAAATAGTTGGGGATTCACAGTATCCCTGACACAATCTCGTAAATGTATAGCCTCTATTATTGAAATCAAACGCAAACCAAAACTGGCTTTTTTCATCCACTGGGACGCTAAAGAAAGCATTAGCTAAATCCACCACAGTGAAATACGTTGCATCTTGCGGAATTTGTGACAAAATAGTATAAGGGTTTGGCACTCGTGCTGCCCTGGCAATGACAGCTGAATTTACAGCCTGTAAATTCTGCACAAATCGCCACTCTGTTGGCTGACCCTTATCTCTGATCTTTTTTACAGGGAAAATTGGTGTGCGTACTGGTGAATCATTGCATGGTATAATTATTCCCTCCTTCAACAGAGAATCAAATACTGGCATTATGCCCTGCAATGCCTCACGTTTGAGGGGATATTGCACCTGACACGGTTTGTAATCAGATTTTGGGGTGACTACAACCGGCTCGCATCCCTTTATCAAACCCACATCGTACTTGTGTTTTGCCCATAATTTTGAAGGTATTTCTGCCAGAGAAATATCAAGATCTGATGTAGAAATATCCCCCACCCCCTGTTTTGTCACACCATTATTCACAATAGCGGTTACAGTTCTCAAAACCTGCACATTAAAATCACAGTTTGATTTAAATGCTCCAACACTTTTGCTCTGTGCTATGTCTGTATCAATTTTAACCCAGTCTGTAGCCTGTAAACAGTCATTCACAAAAAGCCCCAATTCTGCCCACTGCTTATTTGTGCTCTTGGACACAGATAAATAAGGGAAACTGTGTCCTGCTATTAAATAACACTGCAATTGTTTTTCATTCAAACACGCATACAACGCACACACATTTTCTGTCCAGAAAATCTTGTTAAATTTCACACTTTCATTCTTCACTCCACTAAACCAGGTTTCTTCATAGTGTGAATCACGCTCGTTTACGACATGTGACGTACAATGCATTCTATCAGGATTAATAAACTCTGTGTTGACTGGTGTTATTCGATCTTTAGCCAATTTCAAAATCATCTCTGCCCAATCAACATCATTTATCTGCCATTCGTAAGCCCACTGTGGCTCAAATTTAGAACATTTAATTTGTGGCGCTTCTTCAATGTTGATTCCGGAGAAATCAGCTCAGAGGATCAAATTTAATTCACACATTAAATATCTGGCCATTAGAGGCGCGGGACAATTGGCCGACCAGAGAAACTCGTGTTTCAGAGTTCGACCTCCCTCTGTCTCACACTCTAAGGGCTCGGTAAATTGTTCAGAGATCACATGGCCCGAAGCTAAAGTGCTTTCATACACTTTTCCTGTCATTTTCGGCACACATGGCAAGTCACATGGTCGTAAAGTGCAAATTGAAGCTCCCGAATCGACCAGAAAGTTAATTATTCCTCCCTCGACTATCATTGGGTATTTTGGCATTTGAGAAAACCCTGTGCTTTTGTACATTTTCAAACATTCATCGGAAACACTGCTCAAAATTTCATCATTCACAACATTGCTCAAAACACACAAAGATTTGCAAGCAGATTCTTCATTGCAGATGGCAGAGAGTAAATCAGTGTATGTGTTTGTGTGCGTGTTGTGTTTGCGTGTTAGTAATAAATGGTCACTTCCCTGTCTTGTGGTCAGCCACTGATCGCCCCGTACCAGACCCTCTCCGTTCCGCTCTCCGTTCCTCTCGTTTCAATCCGACTTCAGATTCGGGCATGCACTGCTCCAATGCCCGTCTCTCCTGCACACTCTGCATACGGTACAGTCTCTGAGCGTATGGTTGTTTGTAGCGCACACATAGCACAGCCATTTCCTTCCTCTCGCCTTTTGTTGAATTTCAGGCTTGTTTGTTTCACGTTGCACAACTGCCATTGTGAGTGGTTTTCGGTCTTTCCTTTCCTGCAGTTGATCTTCGGCGTGTATAGCGTGCATCAGGGCTGAAGTTAAGCGCCCGTTCTTCCACTCTATGTAACTTGCCTTCGTTCCTCTTGAAAGTTCTGGTCTCAGTACTTTTAGAAAATAACTTAGCAGAAGGCTTTCCCACGTACTTGGTTGATTCCCTCTGTCCTCCGGCTCCGTCAAGCCGCTGTGTTTTCCAAATGTTTCAAAAAGTCTGTAGTAATAGTTCCTAACAGACTCATCCTTTTCCTGGGTGCAGCATGTAATCTTTTCAGTGTCCACACGCGGAGGGAATATGCTGCCTTTACTGCGTTAATGAAATTTTCCACCTCCTTTTTGTACGGATCGTTGTTCGCATGTTCCCAGTCTGGGTGTACTCGTCTCACGTCTGTGTTCACTAGTTTTCTGCTCACCTTATGCCAGTTTGCTGGACCCATTTTCACACCCAGCATCCATCTCAGTTCTTGTGAAGTTGGGCTGAACTCTTGGCATAGTAAAAACAGTTCTTTCGCAAATCTGTCGCCCGCGTCCTGTGGGTCCGGCAGATGTGCCATCGCGTCTTTCATATCAGCCACTGTCCAAGCTCTAAATATAGAGAAACATGATTGAATCGAAAGAAAATCCACATAATGTCTTAAAGAAAGTAAAATATAAAATTTCCACAACTGCCCAACCCGCTGCTCTGCATATGTCTGCTAGGGAGGTGCCCCTGGCCAGTGCCCATGAGGATGCAACACTTCTTGTTGAGTGTGCTCGGACCCACAATGGGGGGTGGGGGGCACGGCCTGGGTGGAATAGGCCAATGTAATGGCGTCCACTACCCAGTGGTAAAGCCTCTGTTTGGAGACAGCGTTCCCTTTCCGCTGTCCGCCAAAGCAAACCAAGAGCTGCTCAGAACGTCTAAAGCTCTGCGTGCAGTCCAAGTAGATACGCAAAGCACGTACCGGACACAGCAACGAAGGGGATGGGCCTGCCTCCTCCCGGGGAAGCACTTGCAGGTTCACTACCTGGTCCCTGAAGGGAGTGGTAGGAACGTTGAGCACATAGCCTGGTCGTGGTCTTAGGATCACATATGTGTCTGCTGGACCGAACTCCAGGCAAGTGTCACTGACAGAAAACACTTGCAATTCCCCAACCCTCTTGATGGAGGCGAGCGCGATCAGCAGGGCCGTCTTTAGTTAGAGGGTCCTGAGTCCGTCTGATTCTAACTGCTTGATGTGCCAGCACAGCAGGGCCCCTTTCCAATGGCCCGCAGCTCCGTGCCCATTGCACATGCCGCCCCAACCCAATTTGAAGGTGTCGGTAGTGACCAGGATGTGTCGGTACACATGCTGCAAGGGGACTCCTGTCCACAGAAAGCAGAGGTCTGTCCAGGGTTTGAACGTTTGGCGGCAGGCGTGGTGATGATCACACCTTGCGTGCCGTGGCGCCATGCTCGTCTCGGGACTCGAGTCTGGAGCCAGTGTTGAAGGTGTCGATCAAGTGGACCGGGTGTCTCAGGACTGCTTGGGAGCCTTCCGGGTTCTCGAAGGGGTCTGCGAGACGTGAGCTTCCTGCGGGGCACTCATTGCAGGGGCTGAGAGCTGGGCCCAGGTTGAGGCGGAGCTGCACGTTTCATAGCCTGAGCCCAAATGGAAGTCAAGTCAAGAGTGCCGGGGGGGGCGGTTGGTTCGCGGGGACGTACCCGGCAAAATCGAGCCCGCTGCCATCGCCAACCGCGTCGTCCTCAATCCTGTGGGAAGGAAAAGCCCTTCTGAGGAAGGAAAGCCGTGTGAGTGGTGACGAGTCTAGAGGTCATCTCTACAGTACCTCCTCCTCAGTCGCCTACCCAACCCAGGTCGGGTACACAGAGCGAGGTAAGTGGTTCTCCTCATTAATACCACCTCGTGATGAAGCAACACTCCCCGACGTGACGTTGCCTGCTCCCCCCTGTCGCGAGGCCTCACCTCCATGTATGTCACACTTGATCGTCCCCTTAGTGCCCAGAGCTTGGAAGCGTGGCTTAAGCTTTACAACCTATTGTGGTGGCTGGCCAGGACCATCCGACTTCAGTTCGCCAGGCGCCCGCCCCGCTTCACCTCGGTGCAGGGCGAAATCGCCTCCAAACTGCATGCGGAGATCACATGTCGTAACTCGCCCACCATCTCCTCCTTTGGAGTCAGCAGCGGCTGTGGTCGCAAGCTCACTAATGTCCCGGGCAACCTCAACGCCACAGCGGATGCGCTGTCATGGCAGGTAATGCTCAGCGGAGAGTGGAGACTCCACCCTTAGGTGGTCCAGCTGATTTGGGGTCAATTCGGTAGAGCAAAGGTAGATCTCTTTGCCTCCCAAGAATCCACCCACTGCCCGCTCTGGTACTCTCTGACAGAAGCCCCCCTCGGCACAGACATGCTGGCACACAGCTGGCCCCAGGGGCTGTGCAAGTATGCATTTCCCCCAGTGATCCTACTTGCACAATTCCTTTGCCAGGTCATGTAGGACGAGGAACAAGTCACTCTCGTGGCTCTCGGATCTCAAGCTCCTCATGACAGCACCTCCCTGGCGGATTCCCCTGAGGAAGAACCTTCTTTCTCAGGGACGGGATACCCTCTGGCATCCGCGCCCAGACCTCTGGAACCTCCGCATCTGGCCTTTGGATGGGATGCGGAAGATCTAAGCGGTCTACCACCAGCTGTTGTAGACAGAATCACTCAAGGCAAAGCTCCCACTACCAGGCAGCTTTATGCCCTAAAGTGGCGCTTATTTGCAAAAAGACTTACCGATCTAAAGACCCACAGAGGTGCGCGGTCAGCTCAGTGCTCTCATTCCTGCGTGAGAGGCTTGAGGGGCGGCTGTCCCCCTCCACCTTCAAGGTTTATGTAGCAGCCATAGCGGCTCACAATGACGCAGTGGACGTAAGACATTAGGGAAGAACAACCTGATCATCAGGAGGTCTTTTCCCCCTGAAAGAATGGGATAGGAAAAGAACACCTTCCCCGATGCGTGTTATAGCATTTAGATGGCCCTAGCCGCATCTAACACTCTATGGAGAGAAAACATAGAGAGAGAAAAGGCCGCGGCTGGTGGGATGTGGGGAACTACATGACGTCTTTTGGGGTGTTGGGGAAGGTTAATTGCAGTCTGATGCACCTGCTATGTTGCACGCAACAGCTTGCTTGCACGTGCATCAGCAGTCCACGTAACACGGTTCAGTGTTGTGGCGTTTTTAGATAGGGACCTCTAGTAGTGTCACTACATCGACACAACGTCGAGTGAGTTACAGAATGTTAATGTCTTCGTTACTGTCGTAACCTCCGTTCCCTGATGGAGGAACGAGATGTTGTGTCCCTCTTGCACAACAATGTACTAGCGGCTGAAATGGCCGGGACCTACTCTCGGCTCCTCAGCTCAAAACCTGTCTTAACAGACGCACGCTTCCATCCTTTTCTACTCATATCTCCGGGGGAGTGGCACGCAAAGATGAGAGGTAACCGAGGCTCTCAAGAGAGACCCCTAGTGTCACTACATCGACCCAACGTCTCGTTCCCTCCATCGGGAATGGAGTTTACAATAGTAACCAAAATGTTTTATTGTACTAGAGCTACAGCTGTTCCAATCAATGAAATTACGGGAACTGTTAGTTGTTTTTGAAGTAACTTCACTGTATCTATGTAATTATGAATTGATAATCTGCATCTACAGGTTAGTGACTTCTTAATGTTTCCATTAAGGCAAGCATAAGAGTAATGTATGAGGCAATGTTTGTCTTGTTGAAAATGAATAAACTGTGAAGCATACATCTAAAGTTATCTGAATGCTGAATGCTTCTAGATGCTAAACATTTTTTACCGTTCTTTACAGGAATTCAGAATGCAGTGTTTTGTTTTTGCTATGAGACAAAAATGACACAACTGTTCAGAGAATCCACCCTAAATCTTATTAAACAGGTAAAAATTATGGAAAGGTAAAGGTTCAATGTTTAGCCTCTCCTTGCTAGGTTTGTGAGGTGTTCACCACATTTCATGTCAGACAATGTTGAAAAAAAGGGATTGATTTGTGGGGGAAAATGTCAAGTACCTCCTGCCAAGAATGGATAGATAAACATCCATCAGTGGAAAGTCAATTTTGAAATCAAGTCATAGAAAGTTTACTCGTAGTAGATCCAGCTTGTTTTCCAAAACCCACAATCAACTGCTCACTTCTTTTGTGTGCATGCATCTTTTATTAATTTTAGCTCCGCACTGTTAGTAGCTAAATTATGTTAGCTTCTATTGTTTTGTTTTTTATTTCTAACACTGATTTCAACTAGCAATTAAATCAATGCTGTGATCCATAGAAAAGATAGTATGTACACACAAACAAACATTAAAAAGTTCACTTATAGCCTTAAAGGAATAGCTCACCCAAAAATGAAAATTCTCTCATCATTTACTCACCCTCATGCCATCCCAGACGTAAATGACTATATTTCATCTGCTGAACACAACCGAAGATTTTTAGAAGAATATTTCAGCTCTGTAGGTCCTCACAATGCAATGAACGGGTTCCAAAATGTTGAAGCTAAAAAAGCACATCAAGGCCTTTTGCAGCGCAAGCGCCAATCTGAACGGTGTCTAACATGCTGTCTTTCTGAGCAAAAGCTGGTGTAAGCATGACAGGACAGAGTGGTGCCCTGTGTCAGCGCAGACCGCCAAGCTGCCCGGTCTTCTGCAAGGTGATGCCATCGATCAGGGTTGATCTTAAAGATATTCATGTCTCGATTGACAACATCCTTAAAGCGGAGCTTGGGTCGACCACGAGGGCGGTGTCCCACAGCTAACTCCCCATGGAAGATAGACTTTGGGAGACGTTCATCTGGCATACGACGTACATGGCCAATTCATCTGAGACGCCTCCTCCGGAGCGTGGTGTACATGTCACTGCTGTTAGTGAGCTTCAGCACGGTGGTATTTGGGACTCGATCCTGCCATGACAGGAGAGCACACACGACTCATATACGCGCACCTTTACTTGAGAGAAAGGTGGCTGTTGTTCCAGACATGAGACTGAAGCTGCCCAAAGGTTGTTGAGGCACGACCGATCCTGGTATTCAATTCAGCATCAAGGCTGTTGTTTGCTGTCAAGGTTGAGCCGAGGTAGATGAATTTCTCGACAACCGACAGCACTGTGCCATTGATGGTGACGTGAGGGGAAGCAGAAACATTCTGAACCATCACTACTGTCTTCTTCAGGCTTATGATATGTCCAAACTCTGTGCAGGCAGCAGCAAAAGAATTGCCCATCTCCTGAATTTCTTGTTCAGTATGAGCCATGAAGGCAACGTCGTCTGCATAAAGCAACTCACGCACAAGGACGCACTTCACCCTGGTTCTAGCCCTCAGACGAGCCAAGCTGAAGAAGTTGCCGTCATACCTGATGTGCAGCAGAACCCCAACTGGATCAGGAAATAAAAGAAATCCATAATAGTCCATACAGTTGAAGTCAGAAGTCTACATACACCTTAGCCAAATGTATTTAAATTCACAATTCCTGACATTTAACCATAGAAAACATTCCCTGTCTTAGGTCATTTAGGATCACTACTTTATTTTTAAAATGTAAAATGTCAGAATTATTGTAGAGAGAACTATTTATTTCAGCTTTTATTTCTTACATTACATTCCCAGAGGGTAAGAATTTGCATACACTGTGTTAGTATTTGGTAGCGTTGCATTTAAATTGTTTAACTTGGGTCAAACATTTTGGGTAGCCTTCCACAAGCTTCTCACAATAAGTTGCTGGTATTTTGGCCAAATTCATCCAGACCAAGTGTTTCCCAACCTTTTTCTGCCACAGCACACTTGTACGACTAAAAAATTCACATTAAAATAAAAAGTCACATACTGTGCTTGCATTAGACTTTCTCATCGTCCATCATTTTGACGGACAGGGTCGTAAAAATTCCGTCATAATCTATTATTACCCGTCATTTTAATTTTTATATTTTAATTATAAGACATTTAATAGCTTTTATTTTCGTTCACATTTAAATTTTTAATCATGAACTTACAAGACGAGCATATAGCAGATTATGCATTTATTTATTTATGAAGAGAACAGATGAACAACAGAGACACCACATGAAGCAGATGAATGTTTTTTCCCCGCAGTGACAGCGGAGGCCGCTAAAACACAACATATGAACAACGCAATATTACAAAAAACAAATACGATTAAAATATGAACAAAACACATAAAATATTTACTGAACAGAACTCAATTGACAATTCAAACCTTCCTGCTCCTCATCGATGGGTGCTTGCCTGTGCGTAATCAAATGCATCAAGGGAGACTGATGCTCTATTGCCATTAGATTTTGCATCTTTGCCTCAGACAGACAACTTCTCATGGCAGTTTTCATTTGGTTCTGGAGGCTAAACCCAGCGTCAAGAGCCGCATCACCCTCCACATGACAAGAGTTGCAGAAAGTTTCACAGAGGGGTGATTTTATGAGTTTGCCACATAAAAAAGCAGGAAATGTGCACAATAAACATTGAAAACATGTATTTGGAAGAGAGAAAAAAAGCTTGCAGTTGCTTTGATAGCAGAAAGTAATAAAAGGACCCGTTTCTGTTTAGGTCTAAGCATTTTTTTGGTGAATTTAAATGAGTTCAATAACTGGGGTCTCTGATATTCGTAAATGATAAGGTAATATTTAATTAAAATAAATTATGAGACATTCAATGTCTCTTCACAAATTTGGACAGTTTTTAAATATTTCTTGTTGCTTAGTACTCTCAAAGACATTATTGGTGAAGCAAAAATGTGTGTGTGAAAATAACTTGTGTGTTTAAAAATTGACGCGAGCGAGTCACGTGAAAAACCCTTAACGCCTATAAATATTACTCACATTTGCACATTAATCATTGCTCTTCACAATCCCAAAAGTGACCAATTATGGTTTAAAAATGGCGAATTTCTCAGAAACGTGAGGAGTTTGGATCCCTGAAATTATACTTTTTCATGCATTTATTTATTTTGTGTAATCTGATCATTTTCCACAGCACAACTGAAAATCTTTCCCAGCACACTAATGTGCTTCGCCACAGTAGTTGGGAAACACTGCTCCAGACAGAATTGGTGTAACTGAGTCAGGTTTTTAGACCTCCTTGCTCGATGCCATCTATTTTGTGAAGTGAACCAGTCCCTCCTGAAACAAAGCACCCCCACAACATGATGCTGCCACCCCCATGCTTCATGGTTGGGATGGTGTTCTTCAGCTTGCAAACCTCACCCTTTTCCTCCAAATATAACAATGGTCACAATGGTTGTTGTTGTTGTTATTGTTGTTGTTGTTGTGTGTGTGTGTGTGTGTGTGTGTGTGTGTGTGTGTGTGTGTGTGTGTGTGTGTGTGTGTGTGTGTGTGTGAGCGTGTATTTATCACTTTGTGGGGACCAAATGTCCCCATAAGGATAGTAAAACCCGAAATTTTTGACCTTGTGGGGACATTTTGTTGGTCCCCATGAGGAAAACAGCTTATAAATCATACTAAATTATGTTTTTTGAAAATGTAAAAATGCAGAACGTTTTCTGTGAGGGTTAGGTTTAGGGTTAGGGTTAGGTTTAGGGGATAGAATATAAAGTTTGTACAGTATAAAAACCATTATTTCTATGGAAAGTCCCCATAAAACATGGAAACACAACATGTGTGTGTGTGTGTGTGTGTGTGTGTGTGTGTGTGTGTGTGTGTGTGTGTGTGTGTGTGTGTGTGTGTGTGTGTTGTGTTTACGGTAAGTGCAAGTTAAGTTCAATAGTACAGGTCCAACTTGATTTTGTCCATTAGGAATTGACAAGGTATTTTTTTGCTATGCACTGTATTTGCTTATATACATAAGTAAAATCATCAAAATAATTTTTAAATATACAGTATGCACTATACACACACACACACACACACACACACACACACACCACATATTCTAGGCAATTACAAAAATTATAGATAGATAGATAGATCGATAGATAGATAGATCGATCGATCGATAGATAGATAGAAAGAAAGAAAGAAATAATTAGTCATGAAAAGGAGCATATATCACTTTAATGACTACAAGAGGCCAAATAGAGACCTTTATGAGCAGACACTTGAGATTGTCAGGGTATACTAGTTTGGCAAATAGATACCACCATTAATTTTAACAAGTGGCATTCTTATGTGGTATTTAATATAGTACAAGTTCAAGCTCATATACTCAGCCACATTTAACAGTCTAAATGTTAAATCATCATTAAAGTTAAATTATTTTGACATACAGATATCTCTTCTTGGGTTTACTATATGGCTTGTCTCTACACCTACTGCATTCCCAAGCTCTAGGGAGGACTCGCCATCAGGAGCACCGGGAGCTTTCCCGGTGGGCCGCTAGGCAAGTATAAAGAAATCATGTTAGTTATGATAATATTGGGACTCCTTTCCTTCGGCCCAGGTGAATGGCCCACACAACCCACTTATGGTGAAGGTTTTGGTCCATTCTATTGTGTGTGTTTTTTTAATAATAACCGTTCTGTCTTAGATTCTGTCATAGATACCTTCAAACAGTGTGGCAGGAATAATTAATCAAATCATTTTCATGGGAGAAAAAAAAATATAAAAATTGGATTTTCCTTAACTCACCAATCCATAGCCAGGATTTACAAGACTAATTTCAAGAATTTAAGACTTTATATTATTAAAGGTGCACTCAGTAACTTTTGCCTCTGTGTCATCTTGGACCTTCACTGACACTTAGCGGCTTGGATGCAGCATCATTGTAGAAATTGCAATTCATGTCTTTAGGAGTGAATTTTTTTTTAATGAGGAAAAAAATATTGAGTGCACCTTTAAGGTCTTTCGGTCCATGAGAAACTTGCATTCAGGCAGGTGTGTCCGAACTTCTGGTCGGAGCTGTGCAAATGAAAGAGGCATATCAAGAGATGAAATGGTCAATGTTTGATTAAGATAAATACAAAATAATTCAGGACAAAATCATATAGTAAATAAATTGACCCTTTTACAAACACTAGCAGTCAATTATTTTTTTCCATCACAAAATTTTTAAATTGAGCAACTAAAAAGAAAAAAAAAAGAAGAAAAAGAAAAAAGAAATCAGTGGGCTGTTCTTAATATGATTAACTCCTTGCTATCCTCAGGGCATGTCCCAAGAAACTTTTAAATGTAAGCTATCAAACCGCTTATTTAGAAGCCACAGCTTGATCCTGGACAATTTGAAAATATTTGCTCAGGCGACAATTTGATTTGATTATTTCAATTTGATTATATTGTAACAATTCTTGCTATTTTCCAAAATATGATGGAGGGACAAATGTAACAGTGCTCACAAAACGTGTTACTTAAGGTGTGGTTATGAGTGTATCAGATGACCCCTCCCCCCCCTTTGCAATATGGGGCACCAGTTAAGAATACTATCTTATCAATTTAAGAACACTCCCAAAAGAGCTGTTCAATAATTTTGAATTAATGTAAACTAAAGGAAGTTGGTCAGCTGATTTATCTGAAGGATTTGTGAGAGTCTGGACAACTAGTAGAGTCTTTGATCATCAACACAATGAAGACACAGTTGTAATAAAATTCATGAAATTCATTAACAATAGATTTGCAAGAGTAAATACCACAACTGAATTAAACAATAAAACAAATATATGATTTGAACACAGAATGGATAAATGCAATGCTGTTGAACTGAATTTAGCAATGTGAAAAATTGTATGGGAATGCTGCTTATGGGTCCAATAAGGTCCCTCAATGCTGGGCAATATAAAAGGTTTTGCAAGCAAAAGCTTAACTTCAACTAACTTGTAGCCTCTTTCCTGATCAGGTCAGAAACTTAGGATGTGGTGTGTCTGCTAATGTCTCCTTCCCAGTCGAGTTGGAAACACAGGGCAAGGGTTTGTCTACCTGGGGGACATATTTATCCCTTTCTGATGAGGAGGAGATTGAAATCTGGAGCCTTTCTGATCCTGGAGCGTGACTGACCACTGGTGTCTCAATTAGCCACGGTGTTGCCCACGCTAGTGTGGAACTCATTTGCATAGCATAAAGTACAGTGTTAAAATAGTGTCTTTAACATTTTACCCATGCATTATTTTTTTTACCAAACCTCTTTCAAATTATTAAAGGCATTATATGGAACAGATAGAGATCAAGCACAATAAGAAATGGTTAAGTCTTCGTCCATGTATTCGTTTTTCTGTTAATAGATCTGTCCCGTAAACTGTTGTGTTAAGAGTCAATAACCATTAACATAAACTGTGCTTTATTAATTTAAGGCCTCCAAACAAAGATATGAATATATCTCTGTGTCCCGCCCCTGCTGCTGCATCTTGGAGGTTCTGAAGGAATTCATGGCAGTTCTTGCTTAAACCTTAGGAATGAGTCTGGTGGGTGCAGAAGTCCTACTTTCAGCCCTGTAAGTCTGGTAGTTGTCTTAGCATCTTATCTGATGTTGCTGAACATTTGATTATGTTCACTCACCAAGGATACAATCACAGTGATGTACTACATCTTCCACACCAGCAGTTAGAGAGGGGCCCTGACATAAACTGGTCCCTGGAATGCCATCTTAACTGTTCACCACATTATAGACCAATTACAAATCTTCCATTTATGTCAAAAATGCTAGAAAAGGTAGTGTCCTCCAAACAATGTTATTTCTACAGAGAAGTGGTATATATGAACAATATCAGGCCCCATCACAGTACAGAGACTGCACATTTCAGAGTTACAAATGACTTGCTCTTATCATCTGATCGTGTTCACATTTCTCTTGTAGTGTTTTTAGATCTTAGTGCTGCCTTTATCACCATAAATCACGACATTCTGGCTGGAGAATGATGTGGACTTGCATTAGAATTGTTTAGGTCCTATTTAACAGACCGTTGCCACTTTTTATGTGTAAACGAGGGATTGTCAAATCAAACAAAAGTATGGAGTACCACAGGGATCATTTTTAGGGCCTCTGCTCTTCTCCTTATATAGTATGTTTCCCCTGGGAGATATTATTAGGAATTGTGGAATAAGTTTCCAATGTTATGCTGATGATACCCAACTTTATGTTTCTTCTAAACTCAACGAAATTTCACAATTCTCCAAATTAGCAGAGTGCATCAATAAAATCAAATATTTGATGACCAGAAATTTCCTTCTGCTCAATTCCCAAAAACAGAGGTACTAATTATTAGACCAAAAACCTCTAAAAAATAAGATGCCAAAATATAATTTGACTCTTGATGCATGTACTGTTACATCATCTTCTACAGCAAAGAACTTATGTGTTATATCTGATACCAATCTGTCCAAATTTCCAATGTTTGTAGATCAGCCATTATCCAACTCAGAAATATTCTTAAGTTATTGCACATGCTCTCTCTTGCTGATTCCATAAAAAAATGCATGCGTTCATGACCTCAAGACTGGATTATTGTAATGCATTACTGCGAGGATGTACTGCAAGTTCAATAAATAAACTTCAATTGGTTCAAAATGCAGATGCCAGAGTGCTGACTAGATCCAAGAAATATTATCATATTAGTCCCATTTTATATTGGCTACCTGTTAAATTTTGTATTAATTAAACAATTCTGTCAAATACATACACAGCTTTGAAAGGTCTAGCTCCACAGTTCTTAAGTGACCTTCTGTTCATTTCTATCACAAAATTCTGGCCTGTTAATAGTTCCTAGAATATCAAAATCCACAAAAGGACGTAGATATGTAAAAGTATGTAAAAGTCTCCCTAACACTGTTCGGGACACAGACACACTAACTCAGCATAAGTCTAGACTAAAGACTCATCAATTTAGCCAGGCAAACAGCTAATGTATCCATCAACTCAAAATTAGGCTACTCTTAGCTACTTTAGTTAGGTCTGCCAGAGCCAGAAACATTTCTCAGAAAATGTTCTCATAATCTATAACACTGCAATAAATTGAATGGCATCTATGCTAATATTATTCGATTTGTTTCCATGTCTCAACCTCAGGATTCATATCCCGAGGTCACCAGAGCTGGCCAGATCCAGCGCCGTTTCTGCTTGGTGTCAGACTCCACTACTACATTTCGCTCAGTGATGATGAGAAACTACAGCCAGTACTAGCCAGACATCACTTTAGTATTTTACGAAAGACTTCAGAAGATGAACTGATGCCAACTCCAACTGTAAGACATGAGATACTTCTTACGCCACTGCCTGAAAGTTGGATTTAGGATGACCCAACGAACCTCAAATAATGATCTGCCGGTTGAACTGCGATGCATCTTATAGATCTCTGCCTACATCATCTTTGTCTATTGATGGACTACACTCTTGAAATAGAATACATAGACTATTAATTAAGCCTAAATCAGCCATCTAACAAAGGAAAATGCATCTGTGTGAACTTCTGTGGTTAATCCAGGATGGACTTCAAAAACATTACTCATTAATCTTAAAGTTCATAAAAAACTTTGTTTAACCCTCTGGGGTCTGAGGGTATGTTGGGCCCTGGAGAAGTTTTGACATGCCTTGACATTTTTGAGAAAATAACGTTTATGCATGTTTTTTGAAAAAACTAATATTTTAAGTCACTGAAATAAGGTCATATAACACATACTAAACATTTGTCCTCAAGACTTTTGAGAACTGTATCTTGTAGCCTACAGGTTTTGCTACAAAATGATGTGAAAACCATCCTGATCACTCATTCATACAAAACAATATAGTAATTTAACTTTTGTAAAACAATTTTAGTGTTGAAATGTAATATGCGAGGAGGCTTGAACTATCATGAATATGGAGGTAATTTACACCTGAGAGACAAAGACCCTCCCCTGGGCCTATCAATGAGGGATAGAGAATGAATGTGAGGAGACTTAATGATCAAAATCAAGTTTTAAGTTAAAAGAAGAAATCTGACTATACATTTTCTTTACATAAAGACTTTACTTAATTTTAGACCTTAAGTACCATTTAAAGGATTTATTTGATCCAAAATACAGAAACAACATTGATATTCTGAACTCTTTTTACAATTTAAAAGAACCGTTTTCTATTTAAATATATTGTAAAAGGCAATTTGTGATCGAAGCTGAATTTTATATAATAAATAGATAAAATATAATCTAAATATTCATATTATTTTTATATCATATCATATTACATACCATATTTATATTATATAGCATACAATTTAAATACCTGCTTTAGACTAAACAGCATTTAAATGTAACTAAAACTTGCTTATTAGGAGTAATCTTTCAATTGTTAATACTCTGAATCTTGTCTGGCAAGTCTGGAAACAGTCCCACTAGTAAAATATGTACATGTATATATAAAATAGCATGTCAGCTAATGAAAAATAATTGACTTACTCGTCCGAAATTGTATCCTCGGCTGGATCAAGTCTCTCTTCAAAATACAAATGTTCATCGGAGTCCCGCTCTTCTTCTGAGGAAAATGTTAACTCTTCCTTAATATCCAGGAGATTCCTCAAATGTGTATCGTTACAAACATGCAGAAAAGTTGAGTTGTGTTTACATCAAACCTCTGAACACAGTTGGGGGCTTGTACGTTTGCATTGATCGTCTCAGCACATTAGCGTATGAATGGCGCACTCTGCTGGTGGGTGGGATCACATTAAAGATAATGAGATGGACCGGTAAAAACGAATCGGTTACCTAACGTAACCTCGGTTCTCTCTAGATGAGGGAACGAGTATTGCGTAAGCTAGCTTACGCTACGGGAAAGATTCATCTTTTCTGAGATATTGAAGCCAAAAAATTATCCTTAATTTTGTATCATTTGTCAACGCAGTGCAGCAACTGCAGACCTTGAGCGGGCTAGCTAGCGAGCTCATTGGTTGCTCTGCGGCAACTGCTGCAGCCTATAGACGAACTTGGGCGAACTCGCGTCCAATGAGAGGCGTCCGCGCGCTTACTGCATCAAAGCCCACCAAAATGGGCGTGGCTAGAGTGCATATAAGCGTAGTTCGTAGGCTGGAACCCTGGTTTTCATTGAATGAAGCGAAAGTCGCTCGTGGCGTGAGCACGGCCGGCTACGCAATACTCTTTCCCTCATCTAGAGAGAACCGAGGTTACGTTAGGTAACCGATTCGTTCTCTTACGAGAGGTTCTCTCGTATTGCGTAAGCTAGCTTACGCTACGGGAACCCATTGTCAACGCCGTGCGTGCCAAGCATCCACTGTATGAGCCCCGGGGGAGCCCTTGTGAGTGGGGAAATAATATTTGGCCGGCAAGAGTGCGTGCCAGTGTGTGTGTAATACATAAGCACATAGTGGGAAGGGAACGACAGAGCGGCAGTGCCGGTCTGTGTGGAATGAGTCCCATCAGTGCAGCTCACCAGGGGAGCTGTAGCGTATTAAACCGCTAGTAGTTTTGCCTGCAAGGCGGGCACTTCCAGATTGTAAAATCTGACAAAGGTGGAGGGGGAAGCCCAGCCCACTGCCACACATATGTCGTGAATGGAAATCCCGCTGGACCATGCCCACGATGAGGCCATGCCTCTAGTGGAGTGAGCCCTAATGCCCAACGGGCATGGCAGGTCTTTTGATGCGTATGCGGCAGCAATAGCGTCCACTATCCATCTAGACAGTGTCTGTTTCGAGGCGGCGAGACCTTTGGTGCGCCCTCCGAACGAAACGAAAAGCTGCTCAGAGCGTCTGAAAGAGGCGGAGCACGCAGTATACAATCTCAGTGCTCTGACTGGGCAAAGGAGATTGGCGTCGTGTTCGCTATCGGATGCTGGCAGCGCCAGCGTCTAGGCTTTAAAATGACCTTGGAGTCACTTGGTCCGAACTCAAGACACGCAGCGCTGACAGACAGCGCGTGAAGGTCTCCCACACGTTTGACTGATGACAGGGCAGTCAGAAAAACGGTTTTGAGTGAAAGGTATTTCAAATCCACGGATTGAAGCGGTTCGAAAGGGGGGGCTTTCATAGTTTCAAGAACTATAGAAAGATCCCAGATAGGAACCGATGGGGGGCGCGGGGGGTTCATCCTTCTAGCTCCCTTGGGGAAGCGGATGACCAGCTCGTTTTTTCCCAGTGACTGGCCGTGCAGGGGTTTGACGCGTATGCGCTAGTAGTCGCGACGGCCGCCACATACACTTTGAGCGTGGATGGGGATCTGCCCTTATCCAGCAGCTCTTGTAAAAACACGAGCAGCGACGACACCCCACATGTCCGTGGGTCCAGGTCTCTGTCGGTGCACCATTTTGAAAACACAGACCATTTTGACGCATAGAGTCTTCTCGTGGAAGGGGCTCTAGCGTGTATGATGGTGTTTATTACCCCTTCTGGCAGAGCGACGGGTAGTCGTTGATCACCCACGCATGCAGCGCCCAGCGCTCTGGGTGGGGATGCCAGATCGTGCCGCGAGCTTGAGAGAGGAGATCTGCTCTCACTGGGATGGGCCACGGCGCTGTCAGTGACAGCTGCGTAAGCTCCGGGAACCATGTCTGATTCTCCCAACGCAGGGCTATGAGGAGCACCGAGTGACGCGTTTCCCTGATCCTCTGCATTACCTGTGGCAATAGCGAGACGGGAGGGAAGGCGTAAAGCGGGCGGTTGGGCCAGTCCTGGGCCAGCGCTTCCTTGCTTTTCGAGAAAAATATTGGGCAGTGAGAGTTCTCTTTGGACGCAAAGAGGTCTATCTCTGCTCTGCCGAATATACGCCATAACTTCTGGACTGTTTGAGCGTGCAGGGACCATTCCCCTGGAGGAATATTGTCTCTGGACAGTCTGTCTGGGCCGTCGTTCAGGTGGCCTGGCACTTGCGTCGCCCTCAGCGAGCGCAGGTGGCACTGGGACCAACTCAGTATGCGTTTCGTCAGATGGAAGAGGTTCCTGGATCTGACACCGCCCTGACGGTTTAGGTAGGATACCACAGATCTGTTGTCCGAACGGACCAGGACGTGGTGACCCTGAATGACCGGGAGAAAGCGCACAAGCGCGTACTCGACCGCTATCATTTCCAGACAATTTATGTGAAGGAGCTTTTCCTGAACTGACCATAGGCCAAAAACCGGAGAGCCCTCGCAGACCGCGCCCCAACCCGTGTTGGACGCGTCTGTCGAGATGACTTTTCGGCGAGATACAGCTCCCATCGTCACTCCCCGCTGATACCATTCGGCCACTGTCCAGGGCTGCAGAGCTGAAATACAGGTCTGAGTCACCTTGATCGGCTGGCGGCCTGTGGCCTGTGGCCCAAGCCCGGCGAGATGCGCGGGTGTTTAGCCAATGCTGAAGCGGGCGCATGCGCAGTAAACCCAGCTGAAGTACTGCTGCGGCTGAGGCCATGTAATCTAGCACTCTCTGAAATTTTTTCAGAGGCGTGAGGCTGTTCATCTGAAAGGACGCGGCTAGTCGCTGAACACGGCGTGCTGTGTAGATAAGCGAGCCGTCATTGCCACGGAGTCTAGTTCTATTCCAAGGAAGGAAATTGCCTGACTGGGCTGTAATGAGCTCTTGGTCCAATTGACTGCAAGACCCAAACTGTTCAGATGGCTGAGGAGAACTGTTCTGTGAGACAGCAGCTCCGTATGTGACTATGCCATAATCAGCCAGTCGTCCAAATAGTTCAGAATTCACAAGCCCTGACTCCGCAGGGGTGCGAGTGCCGCATCCATGCACTTCGTGAAAGTACGGGGTGCTAAAGACAGGCCGAACGGAAGGACGGTGTATTAATAAACCTGGCCGTCGAAGGCGAATCTCAAGAATGGCCTGTGATGGGGATTTATCTGAATCTGAAAGTAGGAATCTTTCAGATCGAGAGAGATAAACCAGTCCCCCTGGCGCGTATTAGCGAGGAGTTTCCTGATTGTAAGCATTTTGATCGGTCTTTTTGCAAGCACCTTGTTCAAACCCTTGAGATCTAATATTGGTCTGAGGCCGCCATCTTTCTTGGGAACAAGAAAATAACGGCTGTAAAACCCCGACTCGCTCAGCGAAGGCGGCACTTTCTCTATGGCCCTTTTGCACAGAAGCTTTGCTATTTCTGAACGAAGCATGCAGGCTGCTTCCGTGTTCAAAATAGTTTCGAGCCACGCTCTGAAGCGGGGAGGGCGGCGATCGAACTGTAGCAAATAGCCCTGTTTTATTGTGCTTAACACCCATGTGGATATCCCTGGGATAGCTTCCCACGCTTTGAAGCGTAACGCTAGAGGGTGAATGGCCAAATCGCCCTGATTGCTGCACACAGCGCGCTGAACAGAATGTGTGAGCGTGCTTACTGTGCTTATGCATGACTGCTCGCAGACAGCAGGGACAGGCTGTTCTGTGAGTGACTTCCCGATTGAGGTGAATGGGGAAAGAGTCACATCTATTAAGTGATGCGCGAGCATAGTCACGGGCACGGAACTTACATACAGAGAAGTGTTTGCTGGCCGTGTGACAGAGCGGGCAGAGAATGGGCGCGCGCACGTATTCGTGAGCGCGTTTATTGACTTTAACACTCGAGCGGGCTGTGTCCGCTTTATGTGAGTGGGCTCTGATCGGGACACGGGAAGTGTAATGCTTGTGTGTAGAGGTGAACACTGAATTGTGGGCACATTTTCTACACATAAGGCATGTTTGCTTTTTACAAGATTTCTTTGGGTCGCCGTGAAAACGGCGTTTGAGTGCAGGCAAGCGGGCAGTATCACCGGCTTGTTGGCTGCTGAATCCACCACTGTAGTAGCCTGAGAGAGGGGACTGACAGGGGCGAAGCTTTGACGGTGGTCCGGCCGCGGCGGACTGAGCCGTCGTTTTTCAACAAGGCTAGGAGGACTTCGGTTGCTCAGGTTTCAGCGCAACCTTAGACCGAGGCCCGCGGGGGGGCGGCGGTCTGCGGCGGCTGTCTGAGTGCGATCGAGGGCAGCCGCCCTGTCGACGCTGAGAAGTCTGACTTTGTTGAGCTGGGCGCTGTGAAGAGGCTCGTGCAGGAGGCTGGTCACGTGGGCAGCCTGCAGAGGAGCTAGCGCGACGCGGCAGGAAGAGGTTTATGGCTTGGGTGGCTTTCTGGACTTCTGGAAAGCGGTCAACAATGCCACTCACCGCGGAGCCGAAGAGACCGGTCGGAGAGAGCGGTGCGTTGAGGAACGTGGAGCGCTCTGCTTCTCCCATGTCAGCTAGCGTTAGCCACACGTGTCTCTCGGTCACAGTCAGCGAGGCCATGCACTTCCCTAGAGCTTGGGCTGCAGCTTTGGTGGCGCGAAGGACGAGGTCCGTCGCGCTTCTTAGATCTGTAACAGCCTCTGGTTGCCTGCCTTTCTCATCCCACTCCCGAAGAAGGTCCGCTTGGAGGATCTGTAAGATGGCCATGGAGTGCAGAGCAGATGTGGCTTGGCCGGCGGCGGAATAGGCGCGGCCAACATAGGTGGAAGTCGCTCTGCAGGACTTAGACGGGAGCACTGGCTTAGACCGCCATCTCGCGGAGGGCGGGCAAAGGTGTGCTGCTACCGAATCCTCGACCGGGGGGATGGAGGAGTAGCCCTTCTCGGTGGTGCCGTCCACCGAAAGCGAGAGGGGTGGAGACGTGGGAACGGATCCTGGCCGAGAAAGGCGCGTTCCACGACTTTGCAAGCTCAGTGTGGAGTTCCGGCAGGAAGGGAGCGGCCAGGGCCGCGGGTGTTGCGCGACGACGGCTCTGAAGAAAGCAGCCGTCGAGTCTGTTGGGAGCCTGCTCAGGGGGCGGTGACCACTCGAGCCCAAGGCGGTCGACGGCCTGTGTGAGGAGGCGTGATAGTTCCCCTTCGATTCCGGCACGGGTCCTGCTGGATTCCTGGGCCGAGGAGGAGGCGTGGGAGCCTGACCACTCCTCGCTGTCCGAAGCCATGATGGAACAGCCCTTATCCTGCGCCTCGTCCTCCGAGATGGCCGCAGTGCGGCCGCTGGGCGTCAACTGCGCGTCCTGGGGGGGCGGGGAGGGTGAGAGCGATGCTCGAGGGAGAGGCTCCGGCGAGGCAGTCGCTTCTATCACCAGTTCTGGCAGCCTTTGGGAGCGGCGCTTTTTCCTGCGCGGCGGAACGGAAGGCGGCGCGGCGGCTTCGGTTCTGAGCGCTTCGAGTCGAGCCCGCAGGGTCGACATCGGAAGCTCCTCGCAGAGGTCGCATCCGCCTTCAGCGAGGGCAAGCTCTGCATGCCCCAGTCCCAGGCAGAGAGCGCAGATGATGTGGCGGTCTCCGGCGCTGAGAGGGGCGCGGCATGAAGCACAAGTGGTGCGAGGCATCTTAAAAAAGACGATTGTTACTCTTTTGTGAAGTTCGTTAAGAACTAGCTTGCTCTAAAAAAGGATACGTCGCCGGATGGCGTAGCTCGCAGGATGGCTGAAGGTGGCGGAGACGGCCGGCTTCTTCGAGCGCTGTCCAAGCTTGCTAGATGCCCCTCGAACGGCGACGCGGCTTTCAGTTCAGAGATGCGAAGAGCTTCGCTGAAGAGATGAAAATCAGGGTTCCAGCCTATGAACTACGCTTATATGCAATCTAGCCACGGCCATTTTGGCGGGCTTTGATGCAGTAAGCGCACGGACACCTCTCATTGGACGCGAGTTCGCCCAAGTTCGTCTATAGGCTGCAGCAGTTGCCGCAGAGCAACCAATGAGCTCGCTAGCTAGCCCGCTCAAGGTCTGCAGTTGCTGCACTGCGTTGACAAATGATACAAAATTAAGGATAATTTTTTGGCTTCAAATATCTCAGAAAAGATGAATCTTTCCCGTAGAGTAAGCTAGCTTACGCAATACGAGAGAACCTCTCGTAAGAGAACTGTACATTGCTTTGTTTCAAACAGATTGCATTGTAGGAGAATATTTTTATTTTATTTGAATTGTTTTCTTTAAAAGTAGACCTTTTAAGCTTTATTTAGCCATATGTTTCATGTTTATGTGATAAGTATTCGCGGAGTTTCAGTTCATTTTTGTGACGTGTTTCTGAAATATGCTCGTGAACACAGAGACTGCTGAAAGCTCACCCTTTTTATTTTCTTTATTTTACAAAAGCACAAGATTTTGTTGTTATTGTGAGTGAACACAAATAAAAGTAGACCTTTATAGTCTCTAATGATGTCTTACACTTATCTGTATACCCAAAAATGATGGAGTATTTTAAATAGTTTCTGCTGTAATGACGAAAATATCCAGCAGGACGCGCCGGCGCGTCCGTCGACTCCAGAGGCTTAAACACTGGACATTAACACTAACTTCATTTACAAAACCATGACTTGCACTGCACACAAATAACTAATAATGGCATTATATTCATGCTGCTTAGCCAGAGGGGAACTGACCCCCACACTAAGCTCTGTTTCTCCCAAAGTTATCTTTCTCCATTAACCAATATTTTAAGGAGTTTTCTGACATTGCCACAGTCACCTTTGACTTGCTCACTTGGTTTCTAAATACAATTTTATATAATTGTGGCAGGGCGGAGGGCGGGGCCGGGTCGTGATCCTACACACCCGGTCCTGCATTAGGCTAATTATGCCTCCGGGATAAAGGTCGATTGCAGAGGATCGCGCGGGAGAGAGAGGTCGTTTACGGACATGTCCATCGTGTGTGTTTGTCTTCTTTTAAGTTTATCATTAAACTATTATTTATATCGTCAAGCCGGTTCTCGCCTCCTCCTTTCCATTGATCACTTTACAACAATTTACAATCATATTTAATCAAAATACACAATGATGACTCTCGACCCGGCCCCGCCCTCCGCCCTGTCAAAATGAATTTAAATTCACAAGGAAAAACATAATATAATGTGTAGTTGTAGTTATTTCAATATAGCAAATGGTTAATATAACTTACAAATCACTCCTTTTTGTTTTTATTAGCATTTTTCATTCTGACCCAACTTTTTCGGAATTGAGGTTGTATTTCCTTTGTTTGACATCAGAAAACATGGCTGCATCAAAACAGTCAACTCCAACAATAACAACTGTTCAAGTACTGTTGAAAAGACTATTTGAGCAGATGGTTCATTATGACAACCGTTTTTCCCCTCTATGCTGGTAAACAACAGTACAAATGCAGATTGCACCGGTTTACTTGCACGCCCAGCCTTGTGTAATTACACAAGCTTGATCACACATGCAAAAGTTTTAAAGATGTTGATGTTGTCTTGTATTTTGTTACTTTTATCTTTTGTTTGATTTTAAAATAATTGTTTTATTCTACTCAAAGTATGTAATGTTGTTATTCAGCTTGAAGCAGGTTATTTTGGTTTATGGCTTATAACTCTTTTATGAAGTACTTTATGAAATCCCTATGGGGAAAAAATTAACGGTGGGAAAAAAACACTTCCAGAACCAAAATGGTTAAAAATGTGGGTGGGCATTGTAGTGTCTATTGTATTCCAAAAGTAACTAATTGTCATTTCTCTCACAGAATGAATCTTACTTTAAGATGTTGTGGATATAATTATTGTTCATGACAGTTCAGGGGGCACAAAACTAAAACAGCCATAATGCAATACATGCATTCTAACTGGACATTGTTAGATGCCAAATTAAATAAACTAGTGAGTCTGAAAAAAAGAGTTTTAAGGGAGTACAATTTTGAAAAGTCCACAGAGCCAAAAGTGCCCTTAGTTGATGAAACACCCAGAAATAAAATTATATTAGTTATTGGAATGAGTGCAATGTATATAATGAAAAGTTGAAAACAACATAAAGGTGCAAACCTTTAAAACTCGGAAAGCAGCATTAGTGCTGTGGTATACACAACAGGGAAAAAGAGATAGATAAAATCAGTGTATAAAAGTGTGTGATTCATACCGGACTTGGGTCAGTGGTTATCCCATGCTATAGTGATAATAGCCAAAACAACCTTGAAGAGTGCAGAAAAGGTCTTTCTATTTAATAAGAAACTTTCATATTTCATTCCCCTCTGTCACCATACTCCGCTTTGCCTCATTACCACGCTTCCATCACAATCCACACACACACACACACACACACACACACACACACTAGCACTTTTGACCCTTTAGATTCAAATTGTCTCTAGTTTCTCACTGAGATTAGGTGCTTGAACAGTTTTGATAATCATTTTTAAATTTTATGAGCAGACCCACACACACAATATGCATACTTTATGACTTTCTACAGTTTGGAATGGGTTTACATTTTGTAAACTGTGTTAAATAGAGATAAGAGTATTACATATATCTGTAGCTAAAAGCATTATTATAGCATACAGATTTTATAGCAAAATTAAGTGAGTTAATAACAATAAAATCATTTTCTTTTTTTGGGTGAACTATTTCTTTAAGTTTGTTCAGATAACATGAAATAATGTAAACAATTCTTCAACATCCTCTTTTCCCTCCAATCAATGCAAGTTTAATTTCACTCTGATCAGATAAAAGCAGACGTCTGCTATTGCTTTCATTCCCCTCTTTAATTTAAGGTCACAGGGCACTGGAGCTTCATATGGCAAATCTCCTAGCACACATCTGTGCAGGCACACACACCAACACATGCAGACACTCTTATGGCTCAACTATGATGGGCCCCACCCGCTGGCTTTTGTGAATGTGATGATTCCACACTTTACATGTAATAGTGTTCAAGGGCATGTCACTCTCTTTCTCTCTGACAGCACTTAGTCTACAACAAGTTGTTCTTCTTTGACCCACTTAGACCCATTGTTTTATTTTCACCAATCTTTTCCACTGCAATATCTGTCTTCTCTCCTTATGTTTTACTTCACAGCTTGACATGTAAAATATTTATTTAGAAAGGCAGATTTAAAAGGGCCTTTCTCATTGCTTAGCTGTAGTGTATCAGGAGAACATACTGTTCCCTATCAAAAAGCTACACTTTGATGCTGTGCTGATTTAGTGCTTTGGGAACGTCTTTAGGAGTGACCAGCTGTGAATATGTGTGCAACATGTCAATGAAATTGACTAGAATTTATAGCCTCTGCTGGTGACATCATTGGATGCACCTGTAGCAGGGCTATAAATAGATGCGCCACAGGTGCATCGTCAGATCTTTTGTCTTCAGATCATTCTGTGTGTGTTGTGCTTCTTGACTTTCTTTCTACTTTCCTCTGTTAGGAGTTAGAATTGCCCTCGATGTCGACATATTTAACTATTATGGGTGCCGAGGCACAGGGATATTCAGTGATGCCACCGGTAGAAGTGACACTTGCGGGTTATCTCTTGCCTGGCTCAGCATCATCACTAAATAGACCCACACTCCCCACAAAAGATTGTGGGGAAGGCTTATCAGGCAGCAAGTCAGGCTGGTGCTGCCCTGCACACTATGGCAGTGTGACAGGCGTACCAGGCTGATCTGTTGAAGGGTCTGTTGAATGGCTTGCGCCATTGGCTGGTCTATGTCTGCTTTAGTCAGCACGGAGAGACACTTATGGCTCAACCTGTCGTGCATCAGAGACAAGGACAAAGTTTTCCTTCTCAATGCCCCGGTTTCACCTTCTGGCTTATTTGGTGACACCATGAATGTAGTTATCACCAGGTGCCAGTAGGCAAAGAATCTTGAGGAAGCCTTTGGGCAATTCCTTCCTCGCCGCACTCAGGGGGAGGGGCCGTCGGCCACCCAGCCCTGCCCCAGTCCTTCTAGAAGGGAGGCTCAAAAACAAAGCGTGGCGAGTCGTGCTCCCCCTCGTAGAGACTGGGGGCCGGCTCGTTGCCCTCAGCAGCCCCCAAAGCAAGACCTCAGGGCAGTCATTTCTAAGATGAAAAAACCCTGATGGTCTTGCATCCAGCCTTGTGGGGGTATCCCACCTCCGGTCGGGGCACGTGAAGCATTCACCTGTACCTTCCCGATACCCCCAGGAAACATCTCCATTCCCGCCGCCTCTGGTGTTTCGGGAGTTAGAGGTTTCCAGCAAAATGTTGGGTGTTCTGTTGATTCCTGCCTTAGTCCAGGACGCTGAATACTCGACATCCCCTCAACAGGAAGTGTCAAAATTGATACTATAAATTCTAGTCAATTTCATTGACGTGTTGCACACAGCTGATCTCTCCTAAAGACGTTCCCAAAGTGTTAAATCAGCGCCGCATCTCATTCCGCTTTTATCAGGGAACAGGGGTTACATGGTGTTGTACACAAACTGGGTGTTGTACCCTGGGTGTTGTACACAAACCACCAGCAATTCAGATTAACCATGCCTGTAAAATGGCATAATGCAGTATTTCAAATTAGTAATTGTCATTCTTTTCAGCTTGGGGTGGGCTGACAAAAGGCCTCTCCGAAGAGCTGTAGAGGGTTCAAAAAGGATGCTGCAGGATCATCAGCATTCCGTGTTCTTTTCCATCAATGAGTAAAAGGCGTGATGAGGCCATGCACCCTGCACACCCTCACTAACATACTCAAAGACAGTTCATCCCCTCTGCATGGTTTTCTACCTGCATCTTCAACATGATGTGTTGAACATGTGGTGCCCACAAGTAGAACCAAATTACATTAACTTTCCTTTATTCCTTGTGCTCTTAAATTGTTTTATAAGTGACATTTATTCAGGGTTTTATGGTCTTATTTTTAAGTTTATGATATTGATTTCTGTTATTTTTGACACATTTCAGGATTTGCTGTCTAAATATTTTTTTTATTTTTTTTGCTGCTACATCCTACCTTAATAAAATGAAACGAAACACACCTTTCCATGTATATAAGCCTGTGGTGGTGGGGGCATGGTTGAGCATGGTGAATGCAGAGCGAGATCAGGATATGAGTACAGAAGGATCATCACCTGGCAATGTATGTTTGAATGTCTCTAACACCGGTTTGTCATTGCAGTGAGAGTGGAGACAGGCTTTTAAGAGTGAGCCAGATGCCAGTGAGGTAGAGAGAGCTGCAAGGAGCAGTGTGTTCCAGAGTGCGATATTGTGTTAGGCTGAAAAGCTTTATTTCTGTGTCCACTGAAAAGTGTGATTTTGAGACTGCGAAAGGGGCTTTATTTCCCTCAATTTTAAGTATATTCTCGCGTCTCCCACTTCCTCCTTGCCACGAAAACTAAGAACTGAAAACCCGGATTAAAGGAGGAACAATGCCAGCATGGTTCCCTCACCTCTAGAGGACGTGGTTAAGACCCTCGCAACATCAGGCCCTCCTTGAGCTGAGCACTGAGCAGGAACAGCAAATCATTGTGCTCCTCCAGGCCCAAGTAGAGGACCGGCAGATGTTCTGGACGTCAGAGCTGTCATCGATCTGGTGGAACTGGAGCAGTTCATTGTTCAACTTCCAAGAGGGACGAAGGAGTGGGTCCAGTGCCACTGTTCACTGTCGCTCCAAAACAGCCATCCAGCTGGCAGAGGACCACATGGCAGTGTATTCTGCAGCCAGTGAACCCCAAGATCAATCTCTCTCTCTCTCTTGTTCCCTTGATTCCCTTACTCCCCTGCTTTCCGTCCTGTTCCTCCTCCCTGGAAATGGAGAGGAGCCCTTCCCATACCAGCTCCTCGACTCAGGGGACTGCACTGCCTGCCAGTTTCCCCTGTCCCTCTCCACTCTCACTCCAAGGGTGGTGACCCCGCTGTCGCGGGCGCGGAGACTGGGCTGGTCTGTTGAAGCTGCGGGGAGCCCAGGCATTTCCGTGACCAGTGCCCACTCCATCCATTAATGCCTGGTTCAATACGAGGCTTTCGGTGCTAGTCACAATGGGTAGGTAAGGTATGTGCATGGAGATATCCATGATTATCCTGTAGTGACCGTGAAGATTCAATTTCAGGGACAAAAGCATAGTGTTGAGGCTGCGGTAAGCTCACGCTTCACCCATCTGCTAATTTTGGGCACGAATTGGTCAGCGTTTTAAACTCTATTAAGATAAATTAGAGCAGATGGTTCCTGTAACAGCATTGGTGTGGGGTTTGTGATGTGCTGGCTAGGGAGGTGGAGCCTGGACTGTATACATCAGCTCTGCATAAGGATGATGTAAGGGAGGGGGAAGTCTCAGCTTCCCCAGCCCTTAGAGAATTCCCTGCTGGGGATTTCCCTCTGGAGCAGATGGAACACAAGACTTAGGCCTCATAAAACACCATATTGAAATGACCCCAGGAGTAGTGGTGTGCAGTCGTTCCAACCGATTATCCGAGCACAAAAAAAAAGTGGTTCGAGAAAAATTAAAGCCCATATATGGGCTAATAGAAGAATCCCATAGTGACTGGCTCAACCTAGTGGTGCTGGTTCTGATCTCAACCTAGTGGCTGACTGATCTCACTAAAAGGGAGCCCCAGACCTGTGGTCCAGTGGTCGGAGCATGTGCTTTGTGCTGGACTGTTGTTACATGCTCTTGATTTTGTACAGACCGATGCATGTGATGGGGTGTTGGGAGTCATGTCATCCTAGGTGGTCGAAGGGGAGGAGCCCGGTGCTATACATCAGCTGTAAGCTTTCAGCGAGAGAGGCAAGGTGCAGCACCAGTGGCTGGCCATCAAGTGGGTGGTCCTCACCCTTCAGTATTACCTCCTGGGATGGGCTTTCGCCCTCTGTTCGGACCACGCCCCACTCCAGTGGCTCCATCGCATGAAGGATACCAACACATGGATCACCCATTGGTATCTGGCTCTTCAGCCTTTTAAGCTTGAGATGGACCACAGATAGGGGGTGCAGATGGCTGCTGCGGTCTTTCTCTACAGAAATGGGAGAGGGGTGTACTGGGTAGGCTAGATAGCTCCCCGGCCTGTGTCAGGTGATGGGGGTATGTGGTGGTGGGGGCGTGGTTGAGCGATTGGTTTGTGAATGGAGAGCGAGGTCAGGAGATGAGAATAGTTAGGATCATCATCTGGCAATGATTGTCTAACACTGCAGTGAGAGTGGAGATGGGCTTTAAACAGTGAGCCACATGCCAGTGAGGCAGAGCTGCATGGAGTTTGTCAATTTACGAAGTATATTATGCCACTTTATCCCAAAACATAGGAAGATATCACATGCAATGTATTTAATGGCTGCCAAATACTAGGTTTATGGACATTTAATTTAAATGAATTAAATTATTATTTAAAGTATCTATATTGTTTGAAACACCTGTTTTGCACTCATGGCATACAAATGAAAAATATACATAACTTTTAACCCAAAATTATGTATAACAAGCATAAAACAGGACTCTCCACAAAGAATGTTTTTGATAGAACTTATGCACATCTTTTTTTAGCCTATATCTCTGACAATTTTGAAGGACAATTACAGTATGTTAAATTTATGACTCAAAATTATTATTCTCCATGGTTTTGTGGTTAAAGAAATGTCAGCCAATCTTTGGTTGGTATTTAAAGATTTCAGACTGATTGCAGACCAACGTGTCTGCCGCTCAAGCAAATATAAATTATTATATATTTTTCTATCTTCTGCGGCAGCTGCTGCGAGATGCACACACAGACGCATCAGGGAATTAGCTACACGAGCAGCACACAGAACTGCCCTGGATTGTGCCGTTTCCCACACATTAACTAGAAAATCATCATAAAGAAGTTCTTGGTAAAGGATGATGCTGGAGCCAGCTTGACAAACACAAAGATATTTAATGTTGTACTTTTCAGTCACACACAATAAGGCTGCTTTTCAGCAGAACACAAAATGTTTTCTTTTCAGCTTCACTACACATAAACTTTGTTGGCTTTTCAGATCAACACTACACATAAACAGCTTTGTTTAGTCTCTCTCTCTCTCCCTGTGTCTCTTCCCGACCTCTCGCTGCGGCTTTATCTCTCGAACGTTAACAGTGTAATCAGCCACAGCTGGGTGAGATAATCTGGTGCATGTGTCCAAACTGGTCTCGCTCCGCACAGTTGTCTGGGAGAAGTTGGAGGACATGGAAAACCATAGCCGGCGGAATAACCTGCATTGTCAGAGTTCTGGAGGGGATTTCTGAGATCATCCAATAAAGATCTTGTGTTATGTGAGACAAGGAGTAAAGGAAGACATTCTTGGGTGAACCACAGCATTTTCTTGTTCCCAGACTTTGCGAAATCGACAAGAGAGAAATGCGATCGATTCAAGGAATGCAAGAAATTTTACATCAAATGAAGGTCGCCTTTGCACTGATATTCCATGTGGAATATGAATGGGTTGGGTCACCCCATAAAAAGAAGTAAGGTTATTTCTCTTAAGTGTAAGAAATATGATATAGCGTTTCTTCAAGAAACGCACCTATCTCCGCAGGAAGCTGAAAAATGTGGAAAGATATGGTATGGGGATTCTTTTTATAGTGCTGACTCTTGTGAGAGCTGGGGAGTCTTTACGCTGATAACTAAATATCAATTCAAATGTCTCAAACCGATTAAAGATAAATTAGGAAGAGTCATTATTGTTTTAGCTGAAATTCAGGGACAAAGTCGTATTTTGGCTAATATTTATGCACCTTATGTTGATGATTTTATAGATCTTGAAGGGATCTTGCAAGCTGCTGGCACCCCTCATTATATAATATTGGGAGGAGACTTTAATCTTTTGATGGACTCGGTCCTTGATCATAATAAACCAAAAGTGTTCAAGCCACCTAGAGCAACATTGACGCTTCACTGGATGTAAAAAAATCTTAGTCTTACAAATATTTGGAGACTTTTGATCCCATCTGGTAGGGACTATACATTTGTTTCATCAGTCCATAAGATTTACTCTAGAATAGATTGTTTTTCTTATATCCAAGTCCCTCATTTAATCTGTTGTTGGTTGCTCAACTGAAAACATTTTAGTCTCAGATCACACCCTTGTGTGTTTAGAGGTGTTGCCGCATATGGAGAAAAAGAAATCAAATAGTTGGTGCTTCAATATATCCCTTTTGCAAAATCCTGAATTCTAACAAATGCTAAAGGCTGAAATCAATGTCTATATGGAGACCAACTGGTCCTCCGTATCCTCTGTGTGTGACTTAGGAGGCACTTAAGGCGGTTCTTAGGGGCTGGTTCATACAGTATGCCTCATCCACCAAAAAATCCAAAGCACAAGAACTCGTTCAGCGAAGTGCCGAATGGCGTCTAATGCCTCAGAGAATTTACCCAGAGGGTGGAGTTTTGGCTATTCAGGGCAAGACTTATAGTCGGGGGACAAGGCAGGGAAACTTTGGCTAGATATATAAAACAGAGAGAGTCTTTTTCTACCATTCCCTCAGTGAAATCTGCTGGTGGTGAAATACTTACCTCGGCCATTGATAAATAATAATAGTTTAAATCTCGATCTCTATAGTTCCATGTCTACTGATGAGGATATTAGAAACATTGTGGAACCATTAGAACGTCCTAAACTGACAAATGAGCATGAAAATTATCTTTATTCTGATATAACCTTGGAGGAGCTTGGCAAGGTAATAATTTTTTTTGCCCACAGGCAAGGCTCCTGGGCTAGATGGCTTTGCCGCTGCATTTTTTAGATCTTATGCCACAGAACTGTCTCCACGTTTGCTAGAATTTATATGGAATCATTAAAGAATGGAAAGCTTCTGCAAACCATGACACAAGCCTGGATCAGTCTGATTCTTAAAAAGGACAAAGATCCAAGCAAGTGTAAGAGTTACCATCCAATTTTCCTGATCCAGCTAAACGTTAAAATATTGTCCAAAATTTTGGCTAACCAATGTAGTTATGACATCTCTTCTACACATAAAGCAGGTGGGGTTTATTCGGGCCATAGCTCTTCTGATAACTTTAGGCGTTTCATCAATATCATGTAGTCGGTGGCGAATGATCAGACTCCGGTCGCTGCCATATCACATAACACCGAAAACTCATTTGATATGGTAGAATGGGATTATCGGGAATACTTTTATTGGATGGATTAAATTATTTTATAGACACCCGGTAGCAGCAGTACAAATAAATGGATAAGTTTCAGATTATTTTACTCTGGATAGGATTACCCGGCAGGGTTTCCCTCTTTCCCCATTATTGTTCTGTCTTGCCCTGAAACATTAGCAACCAGGATAAGAAAGGGGGATGATTTTCCAGGTGTGATGGTGAGAGGTGTGGTGCATAAACTTTTTCTTTACGCAGATTTTATTATTCGTCTCCGACCCTACTAGATCTATGCCTTGCCTACACAGAATTATAAATTATTGGGTCCTAGCCAGTGTTATGATCAGCAGACAGATTATTCTTAGGAGATTGTAGTCGGCTGGAGCACTTTCATTTCCAGAGTAGTGCACAGAGATGGGTAGGGTAGCGGCATTCAAGTAAATGTCATGTAGAAGGCTAAGCGAATTAAATTAATAAAAAATGGGGCAGCTATCTGTCTTTTTTGGTGGGCTCTCGGAGAGAGGCATTGGAGAGTGAAGTGTAGATGTAAATGTCTGTGATTTGTTTTTTAAATATTTTTCCTTTTTGTTTGATTTTCTATTTTTTGTGTATACTCAAGTGTGACCACAGGGATTTTTGTTGAGGGTCAGGGTGGGGGGTTGGGGATTGGGAGGGATGAAAGGGAATAATAGGGGTTAAAATTTGATTCTGTGAATATATGTTTTCCTTTTATTTCAATTGTGTGAATCAATATGTAACGGGGCTGCCGTAGGCGGGGATCGAACCCAGGTCTGTAGTGCACAGGTGTTTAGCGTTCTACCACTGAGCAGACTCCCTGATAGTTGAACCCAAGAGCAGAAGAGAAAAAACTCTGAATACTTGTGTTTCTTCCAAAAAATATAATCTTTTAATTGTTGAGATAAGCAAAGTACAAAATAAACTGGGTAAGCCGAACTTCCACAAAACTGAGAAACAAAATAGACACAAGGGTTAAAAAGTACAAATAAACTGGGTAAGCCAAGCTTCCACAAAACTTAGAAACAAAAGAGACACAAGGGTCAATAAGTACAACTGGGATAAGACTTAACTGAGAACTGGTCACAGGAGTAACATGGTACAAAGGCTCAAAACTGAACACAAAGGGGAGAAACAAACAGACTTATATAGGGCAAAACACAGGTGAAGGGAATGAGGGTTGATAAGCAGATGGTTGAAGCGGGTTTGGGGTGTTGGTGCCATCTGCAGGAGTGGAGAGTAGCATTGCACAGGGGAGGACCAGGGCGAACGCCCTTTGCTGGTCTGGAGGAGAACAGCACCCCAAAGAGGAGATCCCTTACACAATAAAAAGTGTTAATTGGAAAAAATTCTGATTTTTGAACAGATTAATTCTGACTTGACTCGGCCTGTTATGGGCTCGGTCTTGTGTCCGACTCGGCCCCTTTTGGACTCGGACTCGATTGTTTCAGAACTTGGACTTGACTCGACTAAGGTGGACTGGAACACAACACCGTTCCAGTGTTTAACCGGTGTTAAACACTATATTACAGGCCAGGGTCCCCTCAACGAGGTGGCTATATACTGATTGGTTTTCCTTCTGGGGTAAGAACCCAAATAATTTTCATTTGCAGATTATACTCTCTTATACCAGAGCGTTTGGATGCAGGACTCACTCCATTCACACTCGAAGTATATGTCACTGCCCTAGAGGCTACACCCTCTGGTCTGGTGCGAGACGCCTGAGACCTTCTCGTCCATTACTGTCCCGATATGGGACTTAGCACTGGTATTACATGTGCTTACGGACCCCATTTTAGTCACTAGAGGCAGTAAGCTTACGCATACTCTCATTGAATTCTGTGCTGCTGATTGCTTTAGCATCAGTAAAACATGTTGGTTCCCAAGCCTAGAGAGGTTTGTGTGCCCAAAGTATTGGCAACCCCCTTTAAGGCTCAGGTTGTTACCCTGAAGGCATTCTTTCCGCCTTCCTTTGAGTTGGACGAGGCTAAAATAATACATAAGCTCTGCCCTGTGAGGGCATTGACCATTTACACTGACTGGACAGTTAAATTAAGGGTGTTAGAACAACTCCTTGATTGCTTTGGAGGCCGCTCAAAGGGTTTGGCTGTCACCAAGCAAAGAATTTCCCACTGGGTCGTGGATGATATTGCACTCACATATGGCTTCCAATGCATACAATGTGCCTTGGGCAAAAAAGCACATTCTACCTGGAGTATGGCCTACACTTGGACATGGGCAAAGGGCATGTCATTAGAGCAGTGGTTCCCAAAATGGGTGCCGTGTCACCCTGGGGTGCAGGCAGGACTGGCTAGAGGTGCCACAAAATTTCTGCATGATATAAATATATGATGCATGATACACAAGGAACATGATATAATCTGTTAATGCATTTAATAGACAATTTCTTGGTGCTCTGGAGACAGATAAGTGTTGTTTATTTTTTATGTTTTTACATGCATTTAATGCATAACATCTAAATGTAAATAATATATCATTTTATTGTAATCAAACATAATAAAAAATTATTATTATGTGGTCTCTCTGTGCAAATTCATATATATCACAAAACCATATGCATTTGTAATTTGATAGTGACTTCTATAAATTAACTAGTACTAAATTATGATTATGTGTTCTCCCTGTGCAAATGCATATATATCACAAAACCATATGCATTTGTAATGTGATAGTGACTTCTATAAATTAACTAGTACTTGTTGCAATGAAGCTTATCCTTATGCATGGGTGTGTGCTTTGGTGTTTCCACCCCTCATTCTGTAGTCCTCATGCCACCCCATAAATACTTTTCCATATCCGCCCCTGATGGACATTCCCCACATCAATAGAAAAAAAACATTGTGGGTGTGAGAGTGTGTGTTCAAGAAGAGGGGGCGGATATGAGCTTATAAAATATACAGAATAATTACTTGGAAGAGGCTGGGCTGCAGATCAAAGCTCTTGTATGAATTGTGAAGAAGACTTGACAGCATGCGCAAAATGTATGAAAAATGTCTGTTTTAATTTTTTTTTTAAATACTGTTGTTATAGCATGGTACAATGGTGGTATCAGATGGTTATACCATGGTACTTTAATATATACTATGGTATTGAATTATTACCATATTCATGTACCATTATTTGTATATGGTACTTCAAGGTACTTCAAAGCAAAACATGGTATAGCAATGTGACATGTCCAAAAAACTGTAATACCATAGTACATGTGGTTCAGTTCCAATACACATAAGCTTTGGTATTTACAGAATTATTCAAAATATGATTTACTGAAATTCAATACATATATACAGTATATATATATATATATATATATATATATATATATATATATATATATATATATATATATATATATATATACATACACACATCTATATATGTAAACAGATGATCTCCAAATATTTAAAATTATGACAAAGATTGGTCATGCAGAGATAACTCATGTTCATTCATGTAGATTATGTAGAAAACAATAACAACAACAGCAAAAGAGCAGAAAAGGGTTTGCTGGGTCATGGGTTTTGTGTCTGTAAGTATGTATTAACCATGCAAGCTGTTTCCCATTTCCTCTGCTGTGGATTACAGCAACTCCCCTAAACTGATAAATAAACAAAAACACATGAATTACACCACTGCCATATGCTGTGTGCATGGCGTAAATAGATACTATCCAGTGTACAAAAGCACCCAAACAACTGCTAAAATATTAGCAGACACACATACAGGCAAAACCACACACAAAAGCTGCCTCAAACCACCATTTCCATCTTTACCTTTAATCAAAGCAGAAGTTCTCATAATTTGATTCCTCTATTCTGTCCCAGTGGATTGGCCATTTTTAATTGTCCCTACATTGGCCTCTAGACATCAATAACTCTTATTATAGGCTTCATTATAATTTTTGCAAAGCCACCCATGCCTGTAGCATTGCGAATATGGTGCACAAAATTGATATAGACCAATTTTATGGATTGAGGCTGTAGTCAGTAAAATGATTGACAGCAGTTTAAGAGAGACTGAAGCAGGTACTGTGAAGATGTTAATGGCATAATGATGACACCAGCACTGCAAGTACGGGATATACAGCAGATCAATTCAGCTTAGGCTCTTTTAATGGGAGAGAAAGCACAATTTTTCAAAACTGGTATTGTAGAAGGATCAGGCAAGATATGTTTGTTCAATTATCCCAAAGTGGTCTGTATTTTAAGTGTTAAAGGTGCAGGGATGAATGAGGAAAGGTGGATCATTAGTACTGATAATATGCCACTGATAGAATCCTACCAACCTAAGGAAAGTATGTGGGTACCTTGAGTTTTGTCAGGAGAAGTTACTATGTGCTTCCAATTTCTTAGGTGCCATGCTTAGGAAATATCTTGGGCATACTTAACAGGATTGGGAGTCAGTTTAGCCCAGCAGAGTTCATCAAACATCTTTGAGAGTCCCAAAAGTTGGTTCACCCAGGTCTCCTTGTGTATGAATGTGTTGTCTTGGTAGCTGCGGCAAATTGATGATGGGGCCAAAAGATTATGCCCATTAATATTTGAAATGCATCAGCTACTGTACAACACGTAAACCAAAGGGCAAGGCTTCATACTGCCAGTGGCCACAGAGGCGGTTTTTTGCCCTAGGAAAGAGAGGTATCTGCCAATATTTCTTCATCAGAGCTAATGTAGAAGAAAATAACATTCTTACCTAGCCAATCCATGAGAATATCCAGGGCATAGTATAACAAACTTACATACCTTGTTCAGCTTTCTGGAGACATTTTTTAAACACAATCACAATGTTGCTGGACAACAGACTTTTTAATTAACCTTAGACAGACCTGCAATGATTCCTTGTTGTGTCTGGATTATGCCCTTGATAGCCTGACAGTAAGCCTGGTTAGAGGTAGGCAGAGGGTAAATGTTATCAATTTCTTGATGTACTACTGTGGTGTGCCTGGGTTTTCCTACAAAGATATCTTGGTTTGGATCAGTTCCTTTAGCATCTTGTACCTTGTTAGGGAACAGCTGCTCTCCAAAGGATACCTCGGCCAGGGTCTCCGCTGCAAGGACAAAAATGCTCAGGGGTTTAACCCATTTCTTTAAAAGATTCATGTATAAAACTTTTCCATCCTCCTTTGGCAGGGTCCCCTGCAATAAAGAAATTGCCACTCTTTTCATTATGGTCTTGTATAATCTTCATTCAGTAGAACATCCTCATGTACCAAGACCGACTTCATCAGTGGCCCTAGAAGGTCCATGACTATGTGTTAGAAGGATGATGGTGTTCACACCATGACTGTCTGCTGATAGACCACTATATGACAGAGCTCTTTTCTGCTGGGCAACTTCCACTAGCTCAAAAGCCTCTACTTGCTCTTTTCTGATGGGCAACTTCCACAAGCATCTACTCTTTCAAAAGCAGGCCATTTGCAAGCCACTCCTTTGGGATCCAACCCTCACACTACATACCAGCCTCAAAGGTGTGAAGATAATTAAGCAATATAATATGACAGAAGACTTGTTATGTTAAATATTAGCATGGCTCTGATTTGGCCATAGGCACAGGGCCACAGCTAATCAAAAACTATACCCAAGCTAAAGCTGGATGAACAGTTGCATGTTGTTGAGCAACACACAGACTGACAGCCTGACTGAAATGCTGCATAAGCAAACAGGCAAAGGTGTACAAAAAGTGAAGCATCCAAGTGTTATGTTAAATATCAGCACTGGGGTTGTCAACTTGGGATGTGCCTAAAGCCGAATACATTATTCTGAAAGGCACAAATAATGACCTCAAAGCTAATAACGAATTATTATATTACAAATAAAAATATTTATTAGACTGATTACCCAACAAGCATAGGGATAAAGTGATATTTTAAATATAATCTAAAAATACAAATAATTTTTAATTATCTAAAATGCAATGCATTTTTTTGGTGCATGGTTTGCATTTAATACATTACTTCTCTCGAGTACATGTCTATATATGCCTAAACATGGTTACATGTTTCAAGTGCAAACAAACACACATTCACGCTGGGTTGTTCCCCAGAGACAGAGAAACTGTGCTCCCACATCAACAGTTTGGTGAATCTTTGAATCCAGTATTACTAAAATATAAACTTGTGAATGGTTTGATTTTAAGATCAAATTGTATGGCACACATTGCAGTCTGCGTTTATTAAGCACGTCTCAAAAATCTAAGATAGTCAAAATTTTGTCAGGAAATAATTTTATATACTATATTATACAAAGTATATTTATTATATGGAAACTAAAAATGGAATAGAGGCCATTTTCATTTCATTTTGAAGCACTTTTGATTTAAGCCTGGTGCACATCTTGTTATACTGTATACATATACGTACAGACACAGATACAGATCGTTTTGCCACCGAAACAGATACAGATAATGGCTTCGCTGCACACCCCAATTGCTAATTGTCCCCCGTCCATTATTGAAGTGCTCAAAATGCTAAGGTGTCCTGTATTTGTGCTGTGAAAAGATCCACCCTAAATAGTATCCGAGATTAGTATTGGAGTGTCCTATATTACAGTATGTTGAAATAGGTAGCACAAGGTTGCCCGGATGGTTAACTATTTCCAGTAGATTTTATAAGTGCGGCTCTGTGAACACTTTTTCAGCTAATATCGCCCAAAATCCCTTGCTTGATGTAAGAGTTTGCTTCATAACTACAATTGTCATATGTGAAAAATCATGACCATGAGACAGATGGCGCATTATCAATTCATCATATTTAAAAAAAATAAAATCATCTTTAAACATTACGCAAGTTTGGTTGAACGCTGTGAAGAGAAATTGCTTTGTTCTCATTGTAGGATGTAGATGCTAATCCTCATCTTACTATCTGGCATTATTATATGTCCATCAACTGTATTAGTAATGCTTATCGTGGATGCTCTTGTGTGTTCTTAAGAGTTATTTTCTCAAAAACACTCTTTAAGGAAAAGTGTCAGCTCCATATCGATTAAAAATGTAATTATCACAAACAGAAAATGTATCAAATTAACACAATTGTCTGTTTTCATTTTATTTTTGTAATTGATTTTATCACTGAGATATAGAAGAGGTCAGATTCTATTTCAAGGAACTGTTGCAATGATAGCAGGGCAGTGGCGATTTCTCAGGGCCAGCAAAGCCTTCTCTGCTGGCGTAATATGCCAAATAAATAAATAAATATTTTTCATTCTTTCGTTCTCAATCACCTTTTTGCCTATGTATTTTTAATTGCTTTCCACTCTTAATTAATCTAAGAACAAATAGAGAAAAATGAAAAGTTTATCCAGTCAGAATTTATTCCTCGATGCTTACAAGCAAAGTGTGACAACTGTTTCACAAATCACATGCCCAAAGCAGTACATGAGTTCCACCCCCTCAGGCCTTCAACAGAATCCCTCAACAGTGCACATGAATGAGCAACTAAAGTCAGATTGTCAGATTCATTAGCCAATCAGATTGATTTATTTGTTCTTGTTGGTTGTGATATTTAGGATATTATGACATCATATAATGTAATTAAAATCTATCTTTCCAACTTGGTACAACATTCAAGTTAAGTAGATCATCCTAGATTTTGACTTCAGTTGATGATAAATCACAAGATAGCACCTTTAACTTAAAATATAAATGTTATCCATGTTATATTTCAACTGCAGCACACTGTGAACATCACACATTAAATAGAGATAATAGGAAAATAGTTAGGAAAAGAGATAAGTTTGGTTTGCATTTAATACCATTACTTCTCTTGAGTACATGTCTATATATGTGCCTAAACATGGTTACATGTTTCAAGTGCAAACAAACACACATTCACGCTGGGTTGTTCTCCAGAGACAGAGAAACTGTGCTCCCACAACAACAGTTTCCTACCTGCCACTTCCTTCTGAATTGAAGCGATTGAAAAACATCAACATGTAAAGAAAAACAAGAAGCACATCTCATAAACTGTTGCCTCCCACAGGACTAGAAAAATATATTTTCTGCCCTGTTTAGACAAATCACACACCTTTGCAAACATGTACTTTTCGGAGGAAGGGCAGAGAAAAGAGTGTTTTACACTTCATAATGAAGAAAAGTAGAGCAGTTTTTCTAAATGTTTGCTTCCTCTTCATGCGTACATCCCCAAGGGAAGCCGCATCTCAAGGTACTCTCACAGCGTCACAGAGACATGTTAAAATACCGTTGTCAACGAAGCGATCAGAAGCACTGGTGTGCTACTGATGCACAAATAGTCCCAGCGCGTCACTCTTAAAAGCCCATTAGATGCCAGCACCTTTGCTAATGCTGTCAGAGTAGTATGCAAACGATGACTAAGTGTTACAGACACCAAAGGGAAACAAGCCAAGTGAGACTTATCACAGTAGCTCCTCTTAAGTGTTCTTAAACTGGTACAGTTTGCTGCTTTGAACACCCACATTATTTACTGTTGAAAGAAAAGTTTTTACTCCAACATACATTTTAGGAATCTGGGTTTTCTGCATTATTCCCAGTATCTGATTGGTCAGAATAGTAAAAATAATTATAAGTAAAATCTTTGATACACTAATAATTAACCCATGAAATTAAGATTCTGTAATTATTTTCTCTCCCTCATGTCATTCAAAGCCCTAACAGGTTCAAATGTGTTCCCTTTTAAGAAGGTAACTTCAACACTGCATCAGTAGTTGACAATATGGGAGCACCCCCTGGGGGCATTGACTTTGAAACCCTATAACATCACGCCTAATTTAATTGGATGGTGAGGCTTGGCGTTCCGCCAATGCTGGTGTAAATGTGGGCATATAAACTGGAGCCCAGAACCACACCATCAGAATTTTCCTCTATCAGGGCAGCATAGACATCTCTCATGCTCTGGAACCCTTCGGTTTTGTTCTGCACCTGGTCATCGAGAATGAGTTCTATTCTTCTCTCTGCTATGTTCCAGCAAAAAAAGCACCTCTACAAAACTCTTCTGGGTTTGAAGTGTTTATACATTGCACTCCTAAAAGAGTATGTTGAAGGAAACCAAAAGAGTCACTTGCTGAAAGCACATATTTTTAAAGACAGGAATGTTTTGCAATTGTTTTCCTCCTGTGAGCGATGCATCCATCTGTCTGGCGGGCATTAGCTCTGTTTTCTTACACTGTTCATTGTGACTGATTGCATTAAATTGATTGTGTTCGTGGTGAACACATGAAACTCAATACACTTCACTCTTGGCTGGCTTTCGTTCTGAAAGCCGAAGCCACTTCCCCTTTTATCCTGCTAGCACCCTATCTATGGTTGCTGAAGGACCGAAAGAGTGAGAAGCGAGAGATGGGATACAGAACAAGGAGATTTTAGGGGGGTTTTTCATCGTGTATACACTCAGGTGAGAAGCTTTCCGTTTTTCCTCGGGAGTCTGAGTTGCTTGAAGTTCTCACTTGAGCCTTATAAACAGGGTCAACTGAACAAAGAGCATGTAAGTGCCCAGTCAGAAAGTTTCCTTCCATGGAATGAATATTGAATTGTTTGCCATATCTGCACACATGACTGACTAACACATTTAGCCCATTCCCCTATGCTTGACAAGGTTCAAGCTGGAGAGAAACCTGCCACTGAAAAAAAGGCAAAAGGTTTTCACCGTGTAGGCCAGTGTTTTCCAAACTTTTTTCTGCCACGTCTAACTTTTTATGACTAAAAGATTAGACGGCACACCACTATACCACATAGGTTAACCATCATCAATATTTTTCATTTTCAAGAACTTGTCCATGTTTTCTGTCCATCTTAGTAACATGTTCCATGCCATGTCACAATAACACCTCAGTCTGCTTCACACTATGTCACAGACGAACCTCTGTCTGCTCCATGCCATGCCACAGCCAAGCTTAGTTCTGCTCCATGCCATGTCTCAGCCAAGCCCCAGACAGCTCCATGCCATGTCACAAGCAAGCCTTTGCTCCACGGTCCTGGCCCACCTCTGCTCCATGGTCCAGGCCAACCTCTGCTCCACGGCCCTGGCCCGCCTCTGCTCCACGGTCCAGGCCCACCTTTGCTCTACGGTCCAACACTCATGCCTGCCATGGCCAACAAGTCAGCATCCATGCCTACCTCAGCCAGTTCAGGACGTATGCACGGCCATACCATATTACCATATCATGCCATGTAATCACATCAAGATGCCCTTTTTTGTTTGTTGAAGTTTGTTTGTCCCGATATTTTTGTTGGTCATTTGGTCACCCTATTTTCTCAGGAAATTCCGATGCCTCTTTTATTGTGTTGACTCCATGTCACAACACAAACTTAGATTCTGTTGTGAGGCATGCATGCTGAATAGACCCTGTGGAATGATTTCTTCAACATTAACAGGACAAGACTCTTACTTTCCCCATGAAACTCAGCTACTGAGTTGAAACATGAAACACTGCTACTCAGAGATGCGATAGAGCCTGTCCCTCCAGCCGAGATGGAGAAGGGTCTCTACAGCCCTTACTTCATCGTACACACAGTGGCCGTTGTGGCCAATCATGGACCTGCAAGTTCTCAACCAGACTTTACACAAACTCCCATTCAGAATGCTCACGTAGAAATAAATTATAACCTGCTGTGCATTAGATTGATTCACAGTGGTAGACCCAAAGGACGCGTACTTCACATCTCCATTCTGCCTCGGCGTCGACCCTCCCTACGGCTCGCGTCCGACGGTCAGGCATATAAGTACAAGGTCCTCCCCTTTGGCCCATCCCTGTCCCCTCGCGTCTTCACAAAGGTTGCAGAGGCAGCCCTTCCCCCGCTACGGGAAGGGGGCATCTGCATACTCTATTACCTTGATGACTTGCTCATCCTAGCACACTCTCGAGAGTTACTATGCGCTACAGGACCAGGTGCTCGTGCACCTCAGCCATTTGGGGCTTCAGGTCAACTGGGAAAAAGCAAGCTCTCTCCGGTTCAGAGCATCTCTTTTGCCAGCTTGGAGTTAGACTCAGTCTCAATGTCAGCGCACCTCACAACTGAGCGTGCGCAGTCAGTGCTCAGGTGTCTCACTTGCTTCAAGCCAGGCACAGCGGTTCCTCTCAAACAATTCCAGAGGCTCCTGGAGCATATGGCATCCTCGGCCGCAATCACGCCGCTTGGGTTGATGCATTTGAGACCGCTTCAGCAATGGCTTCAGACTCGAGTCCCGAGATGGTCATGGCGCTGCGGCACATGCGGAAAGGGTGGCGTCTCCAAACAGAAGTTAGCTCATTGGGTCGTTGATGCTATCTCCCTATCCTATCACACCCAGGCCATGCCCGCCCCTTGCGGGTTCGAGCACACTCTAGTGTGGCATACTCATGGGTGATAAGTGCATTCTCTGTACTGTGTTGAGGCCTAAATCCTGACTGGAATTGTTCATATATACTATTTCTCTGTAGAAATGAACATATTTGGGAGGATACTACCTATTCTAGTATTTTTGACATAAACGGGAGATTTGAATTCGGGCTATAATAATTAGCCAGTTCTTCAGGATCAAGTTGTGGCATTTTAGTAAGCGGTTTGATAACTGCCATTTTAAAGTTTCTTGGGACATGTCCTAAGGATAGTGAGGAGTTAATAATATTAAGAAGAGGCCTGTATGTAGCTACAACACTATCATTCCATGCACCGTGAAATACCTCTAAATTTGTATTCTTCCACTTGCGCTCCATTTTCTTAGCTGCTCTCTTGAGAGCATGAGTGTGATCATTGTACCATGGTGCAGAGCTTTTTTCTTTCATTTTCTTTAATCGAAGGGGAGCTACACTATCAAGTGTGCTAGATATTACTATTTATATTTTCTGTTATTTCATCAAGTTCTTCTATGCTTTGGGGTTTACTGAGTGTATGAAATAGAGCTGGAAGATTATTAGTGAAGCTATCTTTAGTGGTCAAGAGAATAGTTCTACCTGCACGATAGGGTGGTGTAGATTGAGTAACATTAGCTGATCGCAGCATACAAGAGACGAGGTGATGATCCGAGATGTCATGGCTCTGTGGCAGAATATCTCCATATGATAGAATTAATGTTACATTTTGTCTGACCCCAAGAGAGTTGAGAATGTCAATAAATGCTAATCCCAATGTGTAATTTTCATTATCTATGTGAATTTTGAAGTCACCAACAATTAAAGCTCTATCTACAGTAAATATAAGATCTGATAAAAAAAAATTGCAAATTCACCAAGGAAATCAGAATAAGGCCCGGGTTATCTATATACTGTAGCAAGGGTAAAAGATGACAGAGTTCTTTATTTTTATCTGACGGTGACACATTAAGCATTATTAGTTCAAAAGATTTAAATTGATATCCTGTCTTCTGAGTAACACCAAAGACGTTCTCCTCCTCGACACTTCAGACGAGGCTCATGTTTATAACAATAACCTGGGGGAGTAGATTCATTTAAACTAATATATTCATCTGGTTTTAGTCAAACAGAGCACATCCAAACTATGATCTGTAATCATTTCATTTACAATTAGTGCTTTGGTGGAAAAAGATTTAATGTTTAGTAGCCCTATCTTTATATGATGTTTATCTTTCATTTGTTTGTTTTGTTCAAGTTTGACCTTAATCAAATTCTTTCTAAATGATTTAGTGAGGGTTTTGTGTTAGGTAGTTCGGGGAACAGACACAGTCTCTATGAGATCTAAGTCATACAGTCTCTGTGTTGTAGTTTATGTGGACAGTTACATGCATTCTACATAAATAATACTATCAAGAAATGTGTATCCCAAGTAATGTACTTCAAAATGATTAACTTAACTGAAAGTAACTGTAATCAGATTACATCCAACATTGCTTAACACATTCAGTGTGACAACATGCCCCACTATTGGGGCACGCCATCAACATGTCTTCAGTGAACTGTATCTTTTGTCCTGTGCAATCAAGTTGGACAATTTTAATGCCTTTTTTAAGACAAGACATTAAGGTATGTGCTTACACAGAAACTCACTTTCAAAAACAAACCTATCCTGAGCAATAGGTTATTCACTGAGAGAGTGAGAGAGAGAGCTCTGTATTGGCAGCTCTGGGGCATTGGCTATAATACCTCCAAATGGTTGCTCAGGGAATTGTGGCTCCTGGAACAGTGGAAACACTCACAGACTGGAGAGAGGCATGAGCCCTGCAGGGAAAAAGCAGTATTTACAGCAGCCAGACCAGCTAATTACAGTTCATTATCTCATATTGATTTAATTTACTTCTCCACACTTCTCAAAATTGCTGCTTTGGTCCCTCATGCGGAAGGTTCTTGAGATGAGCAGATATGTGTCTAAGTTCCCTCTCATAAACGAGCAAGCTTGCTCACATGCTTGTGAATCTGCATGTTAGACACTAATTTAAATGCAGGTAAAAAGCATATTACTACACTTGAATTTTTTTTACAACATACTAATTAATTTAAACATGCCCATACAAACTTTATAGTATATGTCCCAGTCAGTATATGTCTGTGCATTCTAGATATATTTATGTTTTTTATAAATACAGTGCCCAAATATATTCAAAAAGCCACACTTTCATTGCATTAAATAACAAAAAATCAAACCAAGTGACATTTGCAATCAAATTATGCTTAATCCTTTCTCAGAAGATTCTGAAATATTTTTTAAATAATGTATTCATAATAAATAATAATAACATATTTCAGAAAATATGTTGCCAATTGCTAAACTAATTTAATTTATAATTGTCAACAAACAATGACAGATTACAATATATATTTAAAACTCAGAATCACTGTTTTTCATTTTAATTTTGAAGCATTCATATAAAGAATAATTTATTTCTCAAATAGAATAAAAGAGAAAATCTATGAGAAAATACATTTCACATTGAATACAGTCTTTTTTCTCTTATCCATCATTGTTTCTACCTTTCTATTTCATGTTAGCATTGCCCACCTGGAATACTACAAATGTATTGTATTCTTTGCTTTATAGAAGGCCTACAGGTATGATTATCAACTAACACTATTGTAAAGCTACATAATCACTAAATTTGCTCAAGCCAATACTTTCATTTGCTCTAAGTTTATTCCCAGAGTAACACTGCTAGTAGTGTTCTTTTATTTATATTTGTAACACTCACATTGGTGGAATGATAAATAAACACTGGGGGGGCTTTCCTGTGACTTCCTTTTCTGTCATTCCATATTGTTCAAGATCAAAATGTAGCGCAGAGGATGTCTCATGATATAACATTTCAGCCAGCTGTCAGCAAAGACAAACAACACATCATTTTTAAAGTCACAAACCCAACACATTGCACTTGCAGCAATAGATATCTTATAACATTTCAATATGTAGGTCATATTATGGTGTAAAAAAATAAAATACAATAAAATATTCAGCATGGCAAGCCCACAATTCTTGACTGCTTCTAAAAAGAAAACTTGATACTGTTGAAATGTTATATATTCTTACCAACAGTATACTTGGCGCAAATTAATACTGTTTAAATTCACACTACATTTTTGGCCCAGTTTGAGTCCAAAACATTGGGGTAAACTTGGTCCACGCTGACACAAATCATGAATGCAGCTTCTTTGTAACAAAGCAGATAGCCACAGTATACTGGTAGATTAATAGTGTGGTTGATGAGAGTTTAAGAGATTTTTATGCCCATCGCAATGAATATGCATCCTATGTGGGGACTAGTTCTTCAATCAAACTCCCACTTAGACTTCAGGAAACATTTGATGCGAATTCAATTGTTGATTATTTTAGTACATTTCTATGCATATATTGTGGAAGGCTTTGTTTGGATTATGTTAATAAAGCATTATATTACTACATTTTGTTTTCTTCCTTGGATGGATTAAATCAATTTTGACAAGAAAATAATTACTTATAGTGGCAAATTTCAGCCATTTCAAAATTTGCAATTAATCACACCTAAATAAATTAATCGACTGACAGCACCAAGTAAAATACACACTGAAAGTATAACAAGACTTGAACATTCGGTGGCTCTGTGGTGCTTTTTTTTTACATTTCTGTTTGTTTGAGCATCCCAACCAGCCTGATATAGTAACATTACTTAACCAAATACCTCAATGCTAATTACTCACTTCACTTTTAAGGTAATTGTGTTTACAAAAATTCTGTGCAAAAAATAAAAAAATGAAATCTGAGCAAACAAATGAAGTAAACAGTGGCACGCAGATCCATTCACTTACGCTTATATTTATTTACCAATTTACTTGGAGGTCATATCTTTTTAACTGTGTCTAGTCACTATTTTGTCAAGTTTATTATGCAGATTGCTCAATACAGGAAACACACGAGAGGTCAAACACATTCAGCAACTGACAATGAATGATCAAACAACAGGGCTTAAACACACAAATGATAATGACTAAATGAAACACTGGTGAGGACAATGAAGGACAGCTGGCAGAGATGAGAGCAGGGAATTATGGGAAGTGTAGTCCGGGAACAGATGACAGGGGAGAAACACAGGCCAGACAACAGTGAATCGTGACAGCAAGCCATCGTTGATGGATTTACAAATATTAACTGTATTGGTGTGAGAATGGATTTAAGAAAATGTGAGAACATTATCATAAATTGCAGCATTTTTAATGTGACTGTATATTCAAAATGTATCAGACATTGATTTTTAATATGCTTATTGCAGGCTGTAAAGCACCAGTTCAACAAAGGACCAACTAGGGAGATGTGAGCATAATAGTTTTTATTAAGCCACCCTCGAAGAGCAGTCCCTTATGCAGTTATTACCAGTATTTAGTTTTCTTCATTGCATTGTATTTATTCACATATTTAGAGACAATTACTTTATAATTGGACTCATGGAGATTTTGCCTTGTGACTATCCACAAAGTGTGAATGTTTTATGTGAATAGGGATGTGTTGTTGATTGCCTCTTATTTATAGGTCTCTGTATGCTGTCTAATCATGTTTGAAGTGTAAACCATGGAGATTCATGCCCTTGGATTAAATTTGCACACAGTAAAGTTGTTCATATAAGTCAAGTCAAGTGGTTTTTATTGGCATCCCCTTCTGCGTACAGGGGAAGAAACTAAACAAACTGTCTCCTGAGACCACAGTGGATAACATTTAACATGAAACATGTCTTACAAGACTCACAGGTAGATACATGCAACATTGAATATAATAGTGAGTATTAAACAACACTGTGCATGATAAATAAGTACACATACTGAATACAACAGTAAACAATAAATATGAATGCAGAAAGATTCTGATGTGTGCAGGCACCCATAATGAGTTGTGTGAGGCAGTAATTACTCCAGGTAGTTAATGTAGTGCAAGTTATGTCTAGTCTGCAATTATTGCAGTGAGGTAATATGTGCAAGATAGGCAGCAGTTACTCTTAGTGCAAAAGGACAGACAAGGATATAAACAAATGTTCAAATTAATTTTAACCAATGAAGAGGAACATATATACAGGTGAAACTCGAAAAATTAGAATATCGTGCAAAAGTTCATTAATTTCAGTAATTCAACTTAAAAGGTGAAACTAATATATTATATAGACTCATTACAAGCAAAGTAAGATATTTCAAGCCTTTATTTGATATAATTTTGATGATTATGGCTTACAGCTTATGAAAACCCCAAATTCAGAATCTCAGAAAATTAGAATATTACATGAAATCAATAATAAAAAAGGATTTTAAATACAGAAATGTCGGCCCTCTGAAAAGTATAATCATGCATATGTACTCAGTACTTGGTTTGGGCCCCTTTTGCATTAATTACTGCCTCAATGCGGCGTGGCATGGATGCTCTCAGCCTGTGGCACTGCTGATTTGTTATGGAAGACCAAGATGCTTCAATAGCAGCCTTCAGCTCTTCTGCATTGTTTGGTCTCATGTCTCTCATCTTTCTCTTGGCAATGCCCCATAGATTCTCTATGGGGTTCAGGTCAGGCGAGTTTGCTGGCCAATCAAGCACAGTAATACCATAGTCATTGAACCAGGTTTTTGTACTTTTGGCAGTGTGGGCAGGTGCCAAGTCCTGCTGGAAAATCAAGTCAGCATCTCCATAAATCTTGTCTGCTGAAGGAAGCATGAAGTGCTCTAAAATGTCCCGGTAGCGTTGACTCTGGACTTAATAAAGCACAGTGGACCAACACCAGCCGATGACATGGCTCCCCAAACCAACACAGACTGTGGAAACTTCACACTGGACTTCAAGCATCTTGGATTGTGTGCCTCTCCATTCTTCCTCCAGACTCTGGGACCTTGGTTTCCAAATGAGATGCAAAATTTGCTCTCATCAGAAAACAGGACTTTGGACCACTGAGCAACAGACCAGTTCTTTTTTTCTTTAGCCCTTTTTTTCATTTAGTAAGACGTTTGACATTTGAAGCCCATGTCCAGGACCCGTCTGTGTGTGGTGGCTCTTGATGCAGTAACTCCAGCCTCAGTCCACTCCTTGTGAAGCTCCCCCACACATTTGAATCGCCTTTTCCTGACAATCCTCTCCAGGCTACGGTCATCCCTGCTGCTTGTGCACCTTTTTCTTCCACACTTTTCCCTTCCACTTAACTTTCTATTAATGTGCTTTGATACAGCACTTTGAGAACATCAAACTTCTTTTGCAATTACCTTTTGAGGCTTTCCCTCCTTGTGGAGGGTGTCAATGATGGTTTTCTGCACAACTGTCAGGTCAGCAGTCTTCCCCATGATTGTGAATTCAACTGAACCAGACTGAGAGACCATTTAAAGGCTCAGGAACCCTTTGCAGATGTTTTGGATTAATTAGCTGATTAGAGTGTGACACTTTGAGCCTACAATACTGAACCTTTTCACAATATTCTAATTTTCTGAAATTCTGAATTTGGGGTTTTCATAAGCTGTAAGCCATAATCATCAAAATTATATCAAATAATATCTTACTTTGCTTGTAATGAGTCTATATAATATATTAGTTTCACCTTTTAAGTTGAATTACTGAAATTAATGAACTTTTGCACGATATTCTAATTTTTAGAGTTTCACCTGTACATGGTGGGGTAGATAAGCAATATACTAGAAACTGTTTCTCAGCCTTGTGGTCTGTGCTCGGATGCTCCTGAGTCTTCTTCTAGATGGTAATGGGCAAAACAGTCCCAGTGGATGGATGTGAGCTGTCCTTCATAATGTTTGTTGCTCTCCTTAAACACTGCACTGTGCGGATGTCCATCATGGCTGGAAGACTGGACCCGGTGATGTTCTGAGCAGTCTGTGGGGCGGATGTGGCTCAGGTGGTACAGCGGGTTATCCACTAATCACAGGTGGTTTGATTCCCAGCCCACAGTCCACATGTCAAAGTGTCCTTGGGCAAGACACGGAATCCAAAGTTGCTCCCAATGGCAGGCTAGCATCTTGCATGGCAGCTCTGCCATCATTGGTGTGTGAATGTGTGTGTGAATAGGTGAACGAGAAGCTGTGTAAAGCTTTAAAAAAGCGCTATATAAGTGCAGACCATTTACCATTCTTCACTACCCTCTGTAAGGCCTTACATTCCTCTCTGATGCTGACATGTTGTTATGAGTGATGAGCCCCACCACTGTAGTGTCATCAGCAAACTTGATGATATAATTGTTCTGGTGCCTGGCGACACAGTCATGGGTGAGCAGCGTGAACAGTAGTTGACTGAGAACACAGCCTTGAGGGGCTGCAGTGTTCAGAGTGAGAGAGTGTGATGTGTGATCATGGATTCAAACAGCCTGAGATCTGTTTGTCAGAAAGTCTAGTTCCAGTTGCAAAATGTGTTGTTAAGTCTAAGTGTGGAGAGTTTGCTGGTGAGTGACTGTGAGGTGATGGTGTTGAATGCTGAACTAAAGTCAATGAACAGCATTCTGACATAGGTGTCTTTGTTCTCCAGATGTGAGAGTGCCAGGTAGGTGACATATGATATTGCATCTGCAGTGGAGCGGATCCATCTGTAGGCAAACTGTAAGTTGCCTCAAAGCGTATATAGAAATTGTTCAGTGCAGCAGGCAGGGAGGGGTCGTGAGCCGGCAAGGTGCTGTGGCTGTTACTGTTTGTAGTCTGTGACTTCCAATAACCCCTCCCATAAGCGCTGGGTGTCATTGGCCTCCAAATGGTCCTAGATTCTCCTGTCTTATGTGACCTTGGCACTTTTATTCAAGCAGTGAGGTTGTACCTGGCTTCCCTCAATACTGCTTTGTCACCAGACCTGAAGGCACCATCCCATGTTTTGAGGAGGGAGTTGACCTCTACATTAAACCAGGGCCTCTGGTTGGGGGGAATGGATATTGTACATTCTACATTCAACATCGTCTACACACTTGCTGATATAACATGACAGATGACACATATTTCTCTAATTCTGTGTGGCCCTCGGATATGGCAGCCTCCATGAAAATGTCCCAGTCAGTGTGATCAAAACAGTCCTCAAGGGCTGAGATGGCCCCATCTGGCCAAATTCTGATTAACTTTAGAAACCGTTTTCCCCCTCCTCTGTACTGGCTGATATGCATGCATTAGCATAACAGAGGAGTGATCCAAATTCCCAAGGTGGGGGCGGAGGAGGGCCCGGTATGAGTCCCGAACATTGGTGTAAACGTGGTCTAAAATTTTCTCTCCTCTTGTTGGAACAGAACAGTGTTGGTAGAATTTGGGGAGAACTTTCTTTAGGTTGGTATGATTAAAGTCCCCATCTACAATGAAAAATCCCTTGGGGTGTTGAGTTAGTTGCTGACTGACGGTGTCATAAAGCTCACTGAGAGCTGTGTCTCCCTTGTCACTCAGTGGGATATAAATAGCAGTGATAATAACAGCAGTGAATTCCCTCAGTAGATAGTGGGGCAGTCACTTTATTGTTAAATATTCTGAAAGTTCTGAACAGTTGGCATCAACAATAGCAGTGTTTGCACCAGTTCGTGTTCACATAAACACACAGTCCTCCTCCTTGCCTTACCGGATGATGAGTTCCTGTCCATGCAGAATGAGGCTAATCCAGAACTGGGTATGTTAACATGCAGCCATGTTTCATTGAAAATTTGAACACTGCAGTCCCTCAGTTCATGCTGTGAAGTAATACTAAGCCCAAGGAAGTACATATTACTGTATAGGGGGTGTAAAATGGTCAGAAATAGCGAGGGGAGTACAGGTCATGTTAAGTAATTTTTATTTGTATAGCACTTTTCACAACACACATCGTTTCAAAGCAGCTTTACAGGAAATCATGCATTTACAAACAATTTAACTGTAATATCTATAAAGTCTTAGAGTGATCATTGTGTAGTTTGATTAAATATGATTGTAAATTGTGTATAGAAATTAAATAATTATAATTGTATTTGGAACCTCTGGGAGCAAGCTGAAGGTGACTGTGGCAAGGAACACAAAACTCCAAGATGTTGGTTAATGGAGAAATATAACCTTGGGAGAACCCAGGCTCACTGTGGGGGCCAGTTCCCATCTGGCTAAACAACATGAATATAATGCTAATATTAGTTATTTACGTAAAATGGTCTGCACTTAAATAGCGTCTTTTTAACCTTGGCGGTATTCAAATCACTTTACACTGCTTCTCATTCACCCACAAATTCACACATCAATGATGGCAGAGCTGCCATACAAGGCGCTAGCCTGCCATTCGGAACAACTTGGGGTTTGGCATGTGGAGTCGTAGACTGTGGGCTGGGAATCGAACCACCAATCTTTTAAAAACAAATCTCAAGAAACAACTATTAAGCTTGTATTCATCTTCTTGATGTATGTACTACTTCTCACTCTGCATGTATGTCAGTGTTACTCTTACAACCTCAAGGTAAACTGTCACTTGTTAAATGGGATCCCCTATTATGTGTTGTTTGAATGTTATGTATGAAATGTTTTATATGTAGGCCACACATTAATTCATTTTTTATTTTATTTTTATATATTTTTTTTTGATTGTCATGGCCCGCAAGTATAAGCTTTAGATAGCTTCTTTGGAGACCAGTTCACATGCATGATCACTTCTTTGTTCTTTGTTTTATCTTAAGTGCATATGAATATAAATGTATGTGTATGTGAATGTGAATGTGAATAAAATTCAAACCCTGCGATTAGTGGACAACCTGCTCTACCACCTGAGCCACAGCCACCCTGTGCATTGCAAGTTATGGTTTTAAATTTGTCAATAAAGTTAGCATTAAGGTCCATTGTTTTAAAAAAAAAAAAAAAATTTATTTAAGAATAATGACTAAATGTCTTTGAAGTCCATCCTGGTTTAACTGCAGAAGTTCACATTGATGCATTGTCCTTTGTTAGTTGGCTGATGAAGGCTTTTGTTGGCTGTGGCAGGGCGGAGGGCGGGGCCGGGTCGTGATCATACACACCCGGTCCCTTATCAGTCTAATTAAGCCTCCGAGAGGGATAAAGGCTAACTGCGGAGAATTGTGCGGGAGAGAGAGATAGTTTACGGACATGTCCGTCAGTGAAGAGGTCTGACAATAAGGAAGGAACGAAAACGCAGATCTCTTCAAAATTAAGGGTTCCTTGAATAGTCACAGCAGGTATTTTACAAACTTTTGTCTTTCTATGAACAAAACAAAACTTCTCTGCACCATAAATCTCTTATCAATATTACTATTGTTTGTCTATGCCAACACTAGATTGACACATTGTTCTCTCACCGTCTGGAGGTTCTGTGCCTGTTTTATGCCGCTCTCCCCATGCTCACTGAAATTAGAGACAGGTGTTAAACATAATTTAGCTCAGGTGTAAGCGCCCTTACTGCTTTCTCCCTCGGATGGGCACTTGACCACGCCCCCGCTGCCACACCGTCATATGTGTGTTTGTTGTCTTTTAAGTTTATGATTAAACTATTATTTATATTGTCAAGCCTGTTCTCGCCTCTTCCTTGCCCATCTTAACCCCCTTACATTGGCATTTAAATGATAGTCTATGTAGTCTATTTCAAGAGTGTAGACCATCAATAGACAAAGGTGATGCAGAGTTTAATGAGGGGCAATGCAGTTCAACCTGCTGGTCATTTCGGTAAGGTACGGTGGGGTCCATCCTAAGTCCAAGGTTCAGGCAGTAGCATATGAAGTATACAATGTCTTACAGTTAGAGTTGGCATCAGTTTATCCTCTGAAGTCAAAAGACTGAAGTGATGTCTGGCTGGCTGTAGTTTGTCGTCTTTTTTCAATGAAACGGAGCAGTGGAGTCCAACACCAAGCAGGAACAGAGCTGGATCTGGCTGGGTCTGGTAACCTCGGGATATAAATCCTAAGGCTGAGACATGGAAACAAAAAAAAAATTATATAATAGCATAGATACCATTAAGTTTTATGCAGAGTTATAGATCCTGATGGATGTTTCTGGTTCCAGCAGACCAAAGTCTAGAATTAAACTGAGTGAGTGTGTCTGCTCCCCGAACTGTGTTTTGGAGAATTCCATAGTTTAGGAGCCAAGTATTAAAAGGATCTAACTCCTTTTGTGGATTTAGATATTCTTGGAATTATTAACAAGCCAGAATTTTGTGATCTCAATGAACATGATGGAATATAGTGTGTCAGAAGGTCACTTAAGTACTGTAGAGCTAGACCATTCAAAGCTTTGTATGTAGTAAACGGAATTATAACGTAATATGAATTGTAACAGGTAGATAATGTAACAACAATATAATGGTGCTAATATGATCATATTTCTTGGTTCTAGTCAGCACTCTGGCAGCTGCATTTTGAACCAATTGAAGTTTATTTATTGAACTTGCTGAACATCCTCCCTGTAATGCTTTACAATAATCTAGTCTTGAGGTCATGAATGCATGAATTCGTTTATTGTGTGAATGTGTGAACGGCGAGCTCTGCGTACTTTTCTAATTTAATACTTTTTATGATATAAACCAGTGAGATTCAATACACTCTGTTCCATATCTGTTCTAGAAGGAAAATATGTAAAATAATTCAAAATCTTAGGACTCAGGAGACATTAAAATACACTTGCATGCTGGGGCTGACACCAGTGAAAAGGTTGCGGATTAGGGAGTCGATTTGGTTGGAGAATTTTGGGAAATGCAGCGGGAGATGATGAACATGTCGGCAATGCTGACCAAGGTTGTTACTGTGACAAGTCGCTCGGTCACTGACATAGAGGAGAAATTTACTGATGTGGTCACAAGAGTGGGGGATGTCGAGAAACAGATAAATTATCTAGAGTCATCGGAGAGAGAATTATCTGCTAATCCGCTAGTGACCAAGGTGGATTGTGAGCGTGTCTGGGAAAAGTTAGAGGACATGGAAAACTGTAGCCAGCAGAATAACGTCTGTATCATGGAAGTCCCGTAGGATGTAGAGGGACAGAATATGGTGGAATTCTTGGACAGGGTCTTTCCGACATACCAGGCCATAAGCTGGAAATCGAGCAAGCTCACAGGGTTCCGGCTCAGCGATCCGCTGAGGGAGACACAGCTGATCTGCTGATGGTGAAATATTTACCTTGGCCATTGATATTAATAATGCTTTTAAAGAATTATATCTTGATCTCTATAGTTCCACATCTTCATCTGCTGATGAAGATATTAAAACCTTTGTGGAACCATTAGAACTTCCCAAACTGATGACAACATGAATCAGTCTCATTCTTAAAAAAGGACAAAAATCCAAATGAGCGTAAGAGTTACCGTCCAATTTCCCTGATCCAACTAAAGTTAAGTTAAGGCTAAAATATTGTCAAAAACTTTGGCTAATCGATTAAGTAAAGTTATGACACCTCTTATACATATAGATCAGGTGCAGTTTATTCAGGGCCACAGCTCTTCTGATAGCATTTGGTGTTTCATCAATATCATGTGGTCAGTGGTGAATGATCACAATTTCACTTGACACCAGAAAGGTGTTTGATATAGTAGAATGGGATTATCTTTCTAAGATTTTGGAAAAATCTGGGTTCGGGAATACTTTTATTGGACACCCAGTAGCAGACGGAACAAACAAATGGATTCATTTCAGAATAATCTTCTCTGGATAGGGGCACCGGGCAGGGTTGCCCTCATTCCCCATTATTGTTCTGTGCTGCCATGGAACCATTAGCAGCCGCGATAAGAAAGGAGTATGATTTTCCAGGGGTGGTAGCAAGAGGTATGGCGCATAAGCTTTTTCTTTATGCAGATTATATTTTATTATTCGTCTCTGACCCTACTAGATCTATGCCTTGCTTCCACAGAATTATTAATTCCAATCTCAATGTTTCAATGTTGCTATGAGCATATGGCTGAACCCAAAGTTATGTACTAATAAGTACCCTTTCTTGTGGATTGTGAGGGATGTTAATACGCTCTGTGACCTATATGAGAGTAGGGTGTTGAGATCCCTTGAAAATATGGTTCAACATTTTGGGATTCCCAGGTCTCAATTCTTTAGATATTTACAGATGTGCAACCTGCTTTGTACTATTTATGGGAGTAGCATACACCCCTCTAAAGTGGCAGATACTCTGGGAGTGGTGATTAATGCTTTTGGAAAAGGTTGTGAGGCATCATTGTATTACTCCTTGGTAATTCAGAGTCAGGGGGATGGAGTTTCAACATCTCTCAAGAGATTATGGGAGAAAGATTTAAACTTGGTATTGTAGGAGGAAGTGTGGGCTAGGATTTTAAAAAACATCAAGTCTATTTCTAGAGATGCAAGGGTGTGCCTTATGTTTAGATTTTACATTGATTTTATAGGCTTGGTCTTAAAGACACAGCCACCTGCTGGTGATGCAAATCAGAAGATGGGGACACAACCCATGTGTTTTGGTGGTGTGTTGAGATCCAAGAAATTTGGTTGAGGGTTCAGAGATTTATGTGTGACGTATTGGGCACTCAAATTTCATTTTGCCCCAGACTCTGTATTTTAGGAAATGGGGTGGTCATTAACCCTCTGTTCTGAGGGTATTTTGGGCCCTGGAGAAGTTTTGACATGCCTTGACATTTGTGCTTTTTTCAGTTGCTTAAAAACATATTAATGGACAAAGTCTGATAACACTTTATTCAGCACAAACTGGGCTACAATAATGTGAGAAAACTAAAATTTCAAGTCACTGAAATAAGGCCATATAACACATACTAAACATTTGTCCACAAGACTTTTGAGAACTCGATCTTGTAGCCATGAGGTTTTGCTACAAAATGATGTGAAAACCATCCTGATCACTCAATTACAAAACAATATAGTAATTTAACTTTTGTAAGACAATTTTAGTGTTGAAATGTAATATGCGAGGAGGCGTGAATGATCATGAATATGGAGGTCATTTACACCTGAGAGACAAAGACCCTCCCCTTGGCCTATCAATGAGGGATAGAGAATGAATGTGAGGAGACTTAATGATCAAAATCAAGTTTTAAGTTAAAAGAAGTAATCTGACTATACATTTTCTTTACATAAAGACTTTACTTCATTTTAGACCTACACTACAGTTTAAAATATGTCTCTTCTGCTCACCAAGACTGCATTTATTTGATCCAAAATACAGTAAAAACAATGATATTGTGAAGTCTTTTTACAATTTAAAAGAACAGGTTTCTATTTGAATATATTGTAAAATGCAATTTGTGATCAAAGCTGAATTTTCAGCATCATTACTGCAGACTTCAGTGTCATATGATCCTTCAGAAATCATTATAATATGATGATTTTCTAATATGGGCATATTTACAACACATTTCACACATTTACACCCGAACAGATATATGCAAACACAAGCTTTGTTGATGATAATGAGGCAGCATAAACACTATCCATCCATCCATCCATCCATCGTCAACCGCTTATCCTGTGTACAGGGTCGCGGGGGGCTGGAGCCTATCCCAGCTAACATTGGGCGAAAGGCGGGACACCCTGGACAGGTCGCCAGTCCATCGCAGGGCGCATAATCACTAGTTAAAATAAAATCTAAACATTCATATTATTTTTATACCATATTACATATCATATTTATGTCATACAGCATACAATTTAAATGCCTGCTTTAGCCGAAACAGCATTTAAATGTAACTAAAACTTGTCTATTAAGACATGTTTCAAATTTCAATACTCTGAATCCTGGCTGGCAAGTCTGGAAACAGTCCCACTAGTAAAATATGTACATGTTTATATAAAATAGCATGTCAACTAATATGTAAGTAAAACGTCTCGGTTACCTACGTAACCTCGGTTCTCTCTAGATGAGGGAACGAGTATTGCATAAGCTAGCTTACGCTACGGGAAAGATTCATCTTTTCTGAGATATTGAAGCCAAAAAATTATCCTTAATTTTGTATCATTTGTCAACGCAGTGCAGCAGCTGCAGACCTTGAGCGGGCTAGCTAGCGAGCTCATTGGTTGCTCTGCGGCAACTGCTGCAGCCTATAGACGAACTTGCGTGAACTTGCGCCCAATGAGAGGCGCCCGCGCGCTCACTGTCCCAAAGCCCGCCAGAATGGGCGTGGCTAGGGTGCATATAAGCGCAGTTCGTAGGCTGGAACCCTGGTTTTCATTGAATGAAGCGAAAATCGCTGCGTGGCGCGAAGCACGGCCAGCTACGCAATACTCGTTCACTCATCTAGAGAGAACCGAGGTTACGTAGGTAACCGAGACGTTCTCTTACGAGAGGTTCTCTCGTATTGCGTAAGCTAGCTTACGCTACGGGAACCCATTGTCAACGCCGTGCGTGCCAAGCATTCACTGCATGAGCCCCAGGGGGGTGGGGGGACCCGGGGGAGCCCTTGTGAGTGGGGAAATAATATTTGGCCGGCAAGAGTGCGGGTCAGTGTGTGTGTGATACATAAGCACATAGTGGGAAGGGAAAAACAGAGCGGCGGTGCCGGTCTGTGTGGAATGTGTCCCATTAGTGCAGCTCACCAGGGGAGCTGTAGCGTATTAAACTGCTAGTAGTTTTGCCTGCAGAGCGGGCACTTCCAGATTGTAAAATCTGACAAAGGTGGAGGGGGAAGCCCAGCCCGCTGCCACACATATGTCCTGAATGGACCATGCCCACGAGGAGGCCATGCCTCTGGTGGAGTGAGCCCTAATGCCTAACGGGCATGGCAGGTCTTTCGACGCGTACGCGGCAGCAATAGCGTCCACTATCCATCTAGACAGTGTCTGTTTCGAGGTGGCGAGTCCCTTGGTGCGCCCTCCGAACGAAACGAAAAGCTGCTCAGCGCGTCTGAAAGAGGCGGAGCACGCAGTATACAATCTCAGTGCTCTGACTGGGCAAAGGAGATTTGTGTCGCGTTCGCTATTGGATGCTGGCAGAGCCGATAGGGAAATAATCTGTGCTCTGAAAGGAGTACCGATCACCTTGGGGCATAGCCGTGTCTAGGCTTTAAAATGACCTTGGAGTCACTTGGTCCAAACTCCATACACGCAGCGCTGACAGACAGCGCGTGAAGGTCTCCCACACGTTTAACTGATGACAGGGCAGTCAGAAAAACGGTTTTGAGTGAAAGGTATTTCAAATCCACAGATTCAAGCGGTTCGAAAGGGGGGGCTTTCATAGCTTCGAGAACTACAGAAAGATCCCAGATAGGAACCGATGGGGGGCGCGGGGGGTTCATCCTTCTAGCTGCCCTGAGGAAGCGGATGACCAGCTCGTTTTTTCCCCGTGACTGGCCGTGCAGGGGTTCGGCAAACGCCGCGACGGCCGCCACGTACACTTTGAGCGTGGATGGGGATCTGCCCTTATCCAACAGCTCTTGTAAAAACACGAGCAGTGACGACACCCCACATGTCCGTGGGTCCAGGTCTCTGTCGGTGCACCATTTTGAAAACACCGACCATTTGGACGCATAGAGTCTTCTCGTGGAAGGGGCTCTAGCGTGTATGATAGTGTTCATTACTCCTTCTGGCAAAGCGACGGGTAGTCATTGATCACCCACGCGTGCAGCGCCCAGCGCTCTGGGTGGGGATGCCTTGAGAGAGGAGATCTGCTCTCACTGGGATGGGCCACTGGGCTGCGTAAGCTCCGGGAACCATGTCTGATTCTCCCAGCACGGGGCTATGAGGAGCACCGAGTGACGCGTTTCCCTGATCCTCTGCATTACCTGTGGCAATAGCGAGACGGGAGGGAAGGCGTAAAGCGGGCGGTTGGGCCAGTCCTGGGCCAGCGTGTCCTCGCTTTCGAGAAAAATACTGGGCAGTGAGAGTTCTCATCTGACGCGAAGAGGTCTATCTCTGCTCTGCCGAATATTTGCCATAATTTCTGGACTGTTTGAGCGTGCAGGGACCATTCCCCTGGTGGAACGTTGTCTCTGGACAGTCTGTCTGGGCCGTCGTTCAGGTGGCCTGGCACGTGCGTCGCCCTCAGCGAGCACAGGTGGCCCTGGGACCAACTTAGTATGCGTTTTGTCAGATGGAAGAGGTTCCTGGATCTGACACCGCCCTGACGAGGATACCACAGATCTGTTGTCCGAACGGACCAGGACGTGGTGACCTTGAATGACCGGGAGGAAGCGCACGAGCGCGTACTCGACCGCTATCATTTCCAGACAATTTATGTGAAGGAGCTTTTCCTGAACTGACCATAGTCCGAAAACCGGCGAGCCCTCGCAGACCGCGCCCCAACCCCTGTTGGACGCGTCTGTCGAGATGACTTTTCGGCAAGATACAGCTCCCATCGTCACTCCCCGCTGATACCATTCGGCCACCGTCCAAGACGCAGAGCTGATATACAGGTCTGAGTCACTCTGATCGGCTGGCGGCCTGTGGCCCACGCCCGGCGAGACGCGCGGGTGTTTAGCCAATGCTGAAGCGGGCGCATGCACAGTAAACCCAGCTGAAGTACTGCTGCGGCTGAGGCCATGTAACCTAACACTCTCTGAAATTTTTTCAGGGGCGTGAGGCTGTTCATCTGAAAAAACGCGGCTAGTCGCTGAACACGGCACGTGCGCCGTGTAGATAAGCGAGCCGTCATTGCCACAGAGTCTAGTTCTATTCCAAGGAAGGAAATTGCCTGACTGGGCTGTAGTGAGCTCTTGGTCCAATTGACTGCAAGACCCAGACTGTTCAGATGACTGAGGAGAACTGTCCTGTGAGACAGAAGCTCCGTATGTGACTGTGCCAAAATCAGCCAATCGTCCAAATAGTTCAGAATTCGCAAGCCCTGACTCCGCAGGGGTGCGAGCGCCGCATCCATGCACTTCGTGAAAGTACGGGGTGCTAAGGACAGGCCGAACGGAAGGACGGTGTATTGATAAACCTGACCATCGAAGGCGAATCTCAAGAATGGCCTGTGATGGGGATTTATCTGAATCTGAAAATAGGCATCTTTCAGATCGAGAGAAATAAACCAGTCCCCCTGGCGCACATGCGCGAGGAGTTTCCTGAGTGTAAGCATTTTGAACGGTCTTTTTGCAAGCACCTTGTTCAAAACCCTGAGATCTAATATTGGTCTGAGGCCGCCGTCTTTCTTGGGGACAAGAAAATAACGGCTGTAAAACCCCGACTCGCTCAGTGAAGGCGGCACTCTCTCTATGGCCCTTTTGCACAGAAGGTTTGCTATTTCTGAACGAAGCATGCAGGCTGCTTCCGTGTTCACAGTAGTTTCGAGCCGCGCCTGAAGCGGGAGGGCGGCGATCGAACTGTAGCAAATAGCCCTGTTTTATTGTGCTTAACACCCATTTGCATATCCCTGGGATAGCTTCCCACGCTTTGAAGCGTAACGCTAGAGGGTGAATGGCCGAGTCGCCCTGATTGCCGTACACAGCGGGCTGAACAGAATGTGTGTGCGAGCTTATTGTGCTTATGCATGACTGCTCGCAGACAGCAGGGACATGCTGTTCTGTGAGTGACTTCCCGATTGAGATGAATGGGGAAAGAGTCACATCTGTTAAGTGATGCGCGAGCATAGTCATGGGCACGGGACTTACACATAGAGAGGTGTTTGCTGGCCGTGTGACAGAGCGGGCAGAGAGGGGACGTGCGCACGGGCTCGTGGGCGCGTTTACTGACTCTAACACTCGAGCGGGCTGTGCCCGCTTTATGTGAGTGTGCTCTGATAGGAACACAGGAAGTGTAATGCTTGTGTGTAGGGGTGAACACTGGATTGTGGGCACATTTTCTACACATAAGACATGTTTGCTCTCTGATAGGGACACGGGAAGTGTAATGCTTGTGTGTAGGGGTGAACACTGGATTGTGGGCACATTTTCTTCACATAAGACATGTTTGCTCTTTACAAGATCTTTTTGTGTCGCCGTGAAAACAGTAACACGGGTAGTAACACCGGCTTGTTGGCTGCTGAATTCACCACTGTAGTAGCCTGAGAGAAGGGGACTGACAGGGGGCGAAGCTTTGACGGTGGTCCGGCCGCGGCCGGACTGAGCCGTCGTTTTTTCAACAAAGCTAGGAGGACTTCGGTTGTTTCAGGTTTCAGCGCAATCTTAGGCCGAGGCCCGCGGGGGGGCGGCGGTCTGCGGCGGCTGTCTGAGCGCGATCTGGGGCGGCCGCCCTGTCGACGCTGGGAAGTCTGGCTTTGTTGAGCTGGGCGCTGTGAAGATGCTCGTGCAGGAGGCTGGTTACATGGGCGGCCTGCAGAGGAGCTAGCGCGGCGAGGCAGGAAGAGATTCATGGCTTGGGTGGCTTTCTGGACTTCCGAAAAACGGTCAACAATGCCACTTACCGCGGAACCGAAGAGACCGGACGGAGAGAGCGGCGCGTTGAGGAACGTGGAGCGCTCAGCTTCTCCCATGTCGGCTAGCGTTAGCCACAGGTGTCTCTCGGTTACAGTCAGCGAGGCCATGCACTTCCCTAGGGCTTGAGCTGCAGCTTTGGTGGCGCGAAGGGCGAGGTCCGTCGTGCTCCTTAGATCTGTAACAGCCTCTGGGTGCCTGCCTTTCTCATCCCGTTCCTGAAGAAGGTCCGCTTGGAGGATCTGCAAGACGGACATGGAATGCAGAGCAGATGCGGCTTGGCCAGCGGCGGAATAGGCGCGGCCAACACAGGCGGAAGTAGTTCTGCAGGCCTTAGACGGGAGCACTGGCTTAGACCGCCATCTCGCGGAGGGCGGGCAAAGGTGTGCTGCTACCGAATCCTCGACCGGGGGGATGGAAGAGTAGCCCTTCTCGGCGGCGCCGTCCACTGAAGCGAGAGAGGTGGAGACGTGGGATCGAATCCTGGCCGAGAGAGGCGCGTTCCACGATTTAGAGAGCTCGGCGTGGAGTTCCGGCAGGAAGGGAGCGGCCCGGGCCGCGGGCGCCACGCGGTGACGGCTTTGAAGAAAGCAGCCGTCGAGTCTGTTGGGAGCCTGCTCAGGGGGCGGTGACCACTCAAGCCCGAGGCGGTCGACGGCCTGTGTGAGGAGGCGTATCAGTTCCCCTTCAACTCCGGCGCGGGTCCTGCTGGATTCCTGGGCCGATGAGGAGGCTTGTGACCACTCCTCGCTGTCCGAAGCCATGATGGAACAGCAGCCCTTGTCCTCCGCCTCGCTCTCCGAGGTGGCAGCAGTGCGGCCGCTCGGCGGCAACTGCGCGTCCCGGGGGGGCGGGGAGGGTGAACGCGATGCTCGAGGGAGAGGCTCCGGCGAGACAGTCGCTTCTAAACCCGGTTCCGGCAGCCTTTGGGAGCGGCGCTTCTTCCGGCGCGGCGAAACAGAAGGCGGCGCGGCGGCTTCGGTCCTGAGCGCTTCGAGTCGAGCCCGCAGGGTCGACATCGGAAGCTCCTCGCAGAGGTCGCATCCGCCGTCAGCGAAGGCGAGCTCTGCATGCCCCAGTCCCAGGCAGAGAGCGCAGATGATGTGGCGGTCTCTGGCGCTGAGAGGGGTGCGGCATGAACCGCAGGTGCGAGGCATCTTTAAAAAGACGCTCGTGCTCTTTTGTGAAGTTCACTGAGGAACTAGTTTGCTTTAAAAAGGATACGTCGCCGGATGGCGTAGCTCGCAGGATGGCTGAAGGTGGTGGCGGCTGGCTTCTTCGAGCGCTGTCCAAGCTTGTTTGATGCCCCTCAAACGGCGACGCGGCTTCTTGCAGTTTCAGAGATGCGAAGAGCTTCGCTGAAGAGATGAAAATCAGGGTTCCAGCCTACAAACTGCGCTTATATGCACCCTAGCCACACCCATTCTGGCGGGCTTTGGGACAGTGAGCGCGCGGCCGCCTCTCATTGGGCGCAAGTCCACGCAAGTTCGTCTATAGGCTGCAGCAGTTGCCGCAGAGCAACCAATGAGCTCGCTAGCTAGCCCGCTCAAGGTCTGCAGTTGCTGCACTACGTTGACAAATGATACAAAATTAAGGATAATTTTTTGGCTTCAATATCTCAGAAAAGATGAATCTTTCCCATATCGTAAGCTAGCTTACGCAATACGAGAGAACCTCTCGTAAGAGAACTAAATGACTTACTCATACAAAATTGTATCCTCGGCTGGATTAAGTCTCTCTTCAAAATGCAAACGTTCATCGGAGTCCCGCTATCCAGGAGTTTCCTCACCTGTGTATCCTGCCATATTCCAAACGCGCAGAAAAGTGAATGAACTTCATGCTTTTTAAAGCACAGTTGGGTTTTTAACATTTGCATTGATCGTCTCAGCACATTACAGTATAAATAGCGCCCTCTGCCCGTGGGTGTGATCACATTATGGATAATTACCCTTACCAAAATAAAGTATACTTCAAGTTCATTTTATTAAGTAAAGTTCAAGGATATTTCCCAAGTATACTTTACATACTAAGTGTACTTATATCAAAGTACTATTAGCATACTTGTAAGTGTACTAATTTAATACATCTTGGGACTAAATTGGCCCCTTTTTAGTGTATAAAAGTATACTTTTATGTATACTTAATGTGTAAGAGTAGTAAACTTTAAGGTACAAATCTAGGTTACATCCAAGTTTTATTTTGTACTGCAACTATACTGTGAACTACAGTACAAGTGAACTTAAAGATATACTGCTAGTTTACTAGATATATACTTAGTGAAAGTACACTATTAAGTATACTATTCAGTAAACTAATGGTTTAATAGTTTTTATACTGCAAGTATAATTGTAAGTTTTCTTTAAGTGAGCTTAACATCATACTTATAGTTTACTATTTATACATTATTTTTGCACTTTAAAGTATACTACTAGGTTTCTATTTAGGTATTAGTATTTATACTTGAAATATACCTTTAACTGTACTTTAAGCAGACTTGACGTTAACTCGCATGTACACTACCAGTGGACTATACATATAAATACTCACAAGACAAACTCAGGAGTGAAAATAGTTATTTTCTTTATAAATCAAAGTTTTCAAAGAAATAAACAATATTGAATACCCAGTTCAAACACACAGTATGAACATAATATTTAGGGTAACTGGATACCCACAAACAGGTTGTACTTCTCTAGTTGCTGCCCTGTTACATGGCAGAGGAACCACAATACTAAAGGTTCATTTCATACGGTCTTCTTCTTCAGTGGCTTGCTTGGCATAGCTTTCGTTGTTGCATTTTTTTTCTTATGATGCGTCTCACATTGTGCATGCTGATGTTAGGAAACTTCGACAGAGCATGGCCTTATGGAGTTAAAACACAAACTCAAACAAATCAAAACATTACTTTATAATTGATTTTTCTATCACACCAAATTCACCATCCAGAATTAACACAATAAAACAGTCAAAGGAGCATGTAGGGACATGCAATTCAACTAGAGCCAGATTTTTATCAGATAAGTTTCTGAATATTAATGCAATCTGCAAAATGCTATATTTACATCCAGCTGAAAATGTCCTTTAAATGTCTACCTTTACATAGACTAGGGTTAGTGTTTTTAGGGCATCATCAAAGTGGCCTTTTTGTTTGCAGCGTTGAGGTTTTTTCTTTTTTGCCACAAGGTACCATTTTTCTTCCATGTTGGAGGTAACAGTAATTGAATCAACCACCGTCACCTCCAACATGGAACACTGCAGTCATTTTGTAAAAAGAACTGTATGAATAATATGTAGGAATTTATTTTTGAATGAAATTTTCCTTTATTTAAATGCACTCACCAACTATAGCTTCAAGGTTTGTGTTATTGAATTGTGGCTTGGATTCCACGTCTTTATGTGCCCCTGATTGTCTCCCCTTCAAACTTGAATGGGACATTGTTTTCCTTTCGTAGACAAGCACAGCAAGGTCCCCGATGTAAACCGATGAATTTGCAGACCGCAGACAGTTAAGCTTTTGTCTAGGGACTTTGACATCAGAGCCCACTACAGCCCCTGTTTGATTGTATGAAGGACATTAAAACGTGGATGAATCTAAATTTCCTCAACTTAAATGGAGACAAAACCGAGATAATAGTGTTTGGACACCCTGAACTGCTTGATGTAGATTCTCTCGGCCCTTTAACTTCAAACAGCCGCTCAACTGTGAGGAGTCTTGGTGTTGTGTTGGATGGTGCATTTAAGCTTGATAAACAGATTTCCGCCACTGTTAGATCGTGTTTTTTCCAGTTGAGAACTATAGCCAAGGTAAAGGCTTATCTCCCTCCTAAAGATTTGGAGAGGGTGATAAATGCATTTATAAGTTCCCGCCTTGACTATTGTAACTCCTTATATGTGGGCTTAGACAAGTTATCAATTCAGCGTCTGCAGTTAGTCCAGAATGCTTAGACATCGATGTCTCTGAAAAGAGACATCGTACCTCTCAAAGATGGAGGCCAGGGGCAGCCTATACAAAGAAAATAAGATGGGGCCTAAGACAGAACCTTGAGGGACACCGCAGGTAAATGGGGCCGTTTCAGAGGAATAATCACCAAGGTGGACAGAGAAACTCCTATCGGTTAGATAGGATTGAAACCACCTTAGTGCAGTACCTTTGATTCCCACACAATTTTCCAACCGTGACAAGAGGATTGAGTGGTCCACAGTGTCAAAGGCAGCAGTGAGGTCTAAGACCACTAGGACAGCAGAGACTCCTGAGTCAACAGTTAAAATCAAATCATTAAAAACTCTTAAAAGTGCAGTTTCAGTGCTGTGACGAGATTTAAAGCCGGACTGGAACTTTTCATAAACATTGTTATTGATTAAAAAAGTTTGCAGCTGCATAAAAACTACTTTCTCCAAGACTTTAGATAAGAAGGACAGTTTAGAGATGGGCCTGAAGTTGGAGAGAACAGAGTGGTTGAGATTTTCCTTTTTTTAGCAGGGGTTGTACAACAGTGTGTTTAAAGGCGGATGGAACGTGACCAGAAACAAGACAAGTGTTTATCAATGATAAAATACATGGTCCAATGGTATCAAAGACTTCTCTAATCAAACGAGAGGGAATGCTGTCTGAGGGACAATTTGTGGGCCGCAGATGATGGACCACCTCAGATAGGGAGAAGATTGATATGGGCTCAATCTGATCTAGTACCGCAAGGCATATAGGAGGAACAGAGGGATCAGAGGGATCATGGTCGCAGGATGTGGTTATAGTAGATCGAAGAGCAAAAATCTTCTCAACAAAGAATTCTAGGAAAGAGTTACAGAGGTCCAATGTAGGTGTAATAGGAACAGAGTTGCGAGGATTAGTAATGGTGTTAAACATGTTAAAAAGAACCTGTGGCCTGTGACGGTTGTTTGAGACATGGAGTTAGACTCCGTCTCGAGGATAGCGTGCCTCACAAGTGAACGTGTGCAGTCGGTGCTGAACTGCCTGAAGTCATTCTGGTGGAGGACACTGATTCCACTGAAACACTTTCAGAGGCTCCTGGGGTATATGTCTTTCTCAGCAGCGGTCACAGCGCTCGGGTTGATGCATATGAGACCGCTTCAGCATTGGCTTCAAACTCGAGTCCCGAGATGGGCATGGTGCCGCAGCACACATCGTGTTGCTATCACACTGCACTGCTGTCACTTATTCAGCCCTTGGACAGACCTCATGTTTTTGCGGGCAGGAGTTCCCCTACAGCAGGTGTCCAGATGTGTCATTGTCACCACAGATGCCTCCAAGTTGAGCTGGGGCACCGTGTGCAATGGGCACGCAGCTGCTGGTTCCTGGACAGGACCGCGACTGCACATCAACACATCAACTGCCTAGCGTTACTGGCTGTACTGCTCGCCCTGCAGAGGCTATTGCCATTGATCCGGGGCAAGCATGTGTTGGTCCGGTCAGACAACACAGCGACAGTAGCGTATATAAATTGCAAAGGCTCCGTGCACTCTCCTCACATGTCGCAACTCGCCCGTGGAGTCAGCGGTGGCTGAAGTCGCTCTGGGTCACTCACATCCCAGGCAACCTCAACACTACAGCGAATATTCTTTCATGGTATATTCCTCACGCTGCTCATGACAGCACCTCCCTGGCAGATTCCCCTGAGGAAGGACCTTCTTTCTCAGGGATGGGGCACCATCTGGCGCCCGCACCCAGACATCTGGAACCTCCATGTCTGGCCCTTGAGTGGGATGCGGAAGACTTAAGTGGCCTACCACCAGTAGTGGTAGACACAATAACTTAGGCCAGTGCTCCCTCTACGAGGCAGCTTTATGCCCTGAAGTGGCGCTTGTTCACAAATTGGTGTTCTTCCCGAGCCGAAGACCCCCAGAGATGCGCTCCACGATGTAGTGGAAGGTAAGTCCCTAGGGAAGTACGACCTGATGATGAGGTTCCTCAGAAGAGCCCAGAGGCTGAATCCTCCCAGGCCACGCCTCTTCCCCTCATTGGATCTCTCCACGGTCCTCCTGTGCCTTCAGGGAGCCCCCTTTGAGCCTCTAGAGGTTGAGCTGAAAGTCCTCTCCTTGAAGATGGCCCTCCTGATTGCCCTCACCTCCATCAAGAGGATTGGGGACCTGCAAGCATTTTCTGTCAGCGACACTTGCCTGTTCGTTCTGGTAGATTCTCACGTGATCCTGAGACCCCGGCCGGGCTATGTGCCCAAGATTCCCACAACCCCCTCCAGGGATCAGGTGGTGAGCCTGCAATCGCTCCCTCTGGAGGAGGCAGACCCAACCCTGTAATTGCTGTGTCCAGTGCATGCTTTGCACACCTTTAGATGTTCTGAGCAGCTCTTTTTCTACTTCGGCAGACAGCAGAAAGGAAATGCTGTCTCCAAACAGAGACTAACCCACTGGATCATGGATGCCATCGCTCTGGCATACCAGAGCCCCTTTGGGAATACAAGCACTACTCTACTAGGATTGTGGCATCCTCGTGGGCACTGGTCCATGGCACCTCTCTAGCAGACATCTGCAAAGAAGGAGCTGGGCTACACCCAATACCTTTGCAAGATTTTACTTGCGAGATCTCCGGGTTGAGCTGGTTTCATCCCATGTTTTGGGAAACTGGCCAGGTGTATCACTTGCATATAGCGCGCTTCCCCTCCCCTGTGGCTTGCGAATTCAGCGGTGGAGTTCACAGCCAGACCCACTATGGGTACTAATATGCCCTGTACTGAGATAGGTGCTCCAGAGATGTTGATTACTCAGGTAACCCCCTGTGATGTATTTTTCACAGTACGGTCTCTCTGTCGGCGTCTCCCTTGGGCAGAGCCCTCTCATTCCCCAGCCGCCGTGTACTCGCAACTGCATCAGCAGTTTACGTAACATGGTTCAGCTGTTGTGGTGTTTTTCTATAGGGACCCCTAGTGTCACTACATCGACACAATGTCGAGTGAGTGACAGAAGGGGAACGTCTTGGTTACTGTCATAACCTTTGTTCCCTGATGGTGCCACAATGCTTAGCCGCTGAAATGGTCAGACTTTGTCTCATCTCCTCAGCACAATACCTGAATGAGAGTGGGCATTCCATCTCCTTTTATAGCCATATGTCCAGGGGAGTGGCATGCAAATTCCACTCGCCAATTCTCATTGGCCTTTTCTCAAAAGAATAGAGGTGTTCAGGGCTCTCAAGAGTGACCCCTAGTGTCACTACTTCGACACAACATCTCGTTCCCTCCATCAGGGAAAGGAGGTTACGACAGTAACCAAGGCGTTTCCTACATTATCAATTGGTTATGTCATGTTGATCAAAATTATACAATTATACTGATTCTCTGTTGAATAGTCTTACCCCCCAAAACATGAAGGTATTAGATAATTTCATGTCATTAAATGCAAAATGGTATAAGCAGTTGTCATAATCTAATTCTATACATTTCCATTACATGTGAATTTGTAAATTTCCATGTAATTTGTAAATCACACATTTGTAAATGTGTCCTGAATAAAATGAATTGCTAACATGTGAATCTTTACTTTTACTAATAAAGGGGAATGTGTGAAGCGTTAGATCAACAAATGATCAACCAGTTCTATAAAATAAAATAACTCAGAGGTGCATCTCATGAACGTTCAATTGGCAAGCATATACAGACAGAGCATAACACTGTGTTACAATTTCTGGCAGTGGAAGAACAACAAGGAAACGAACAGAGTCAACAGCCAGGAAGAAGAAGAGTAAGGATGCATGATGGAAGGGTAGGGAGGAAAGACATAGGAAGAGGTATAAGAGGCCAAGGACATTTCCGATTAAATGAGGGCCACAATTGTGGACCATGTTCTCAATCATGGCCTTACAACAGCCGACGCTAGTTGAAGGATGGAGCCTAATGTTGCGAGAACAACTGCGTCCTCAATCATTCAAACGTTTCGTAGACAGAACAGGTATGTAATCCAACAATGTGCACTGTAATGTAATACTGTATACTTACTGTAATGTTTCATATTACAGTAGTCCACTTGCATTTCTGGAGTAAATATACTGATAGAGATAAATACTGTAACACACACACACATATACATATATACAGTCTATATATATATATATATTCCCACAGTGACATATTTTTAAAATCTTCCTCAATCTTGTGTTTTGCATTACTGTATTTTTCCCACATAGAACTGCAAGACTGCCTCACAGAGGTTGCAGATGGGCCCTTCTCACACCTCAACAGGAGGAGGCTATTTGCACCATGGTCAAAGCAAATAATGCCATTAGACTAAGGGAGATACAGTGTGCCATTATATTAGACAACAAAGTCTTTGAAAACATCCAATCTGTTAGCATCTCAACTATCAAAAGGGTGCTGAAAAGACACCACATGAGCATGATCAGCTGTACCATTTTGAAAGGAATGATGACAGAGAGAAGGAGATACTGTACCAGTATGTATAGGTAAAACATCTATGTGCACACAGTAACTACTTTACAGTAAACAGTACAACATTTTATAGTGATATTGGCCTATGGCTGTAGGAAAGAACATGCAATATGTATATGTGACAGGGCGGAGGGCGGGGCCGGGTCATGATTATACACAGCCGGTCCCTTATCAGGCTAATTAAGCCTCCGAGAGGGATAAATGCCGACTGCGGGAGGTGCTGCGATGAGAGAGAGATTGATTGTCAAGCCGGTTCTCGCCTCGACTCCTTTCTGGGTTTTGGCACCAGTGTAAAGGGATAAGGAAAGGAGGAGACGAGAACTGGCTTGACAATATAAATAATAATTAATGAAAAACTTAAACAAAAGACACAAAGGCACACACATGATGGTCAGCTGACCGTAAACTATCTCTCTTTCCAGTTCTCCGATACGCTGTAGCTTGGTCATCAGCAACTCCTCCACCCTCTAACGGACGAAAGTCATGCCTCCCCAGGCAGATCGGAGGCTAGGTGTGGTCAAAGGTGTGGTCAAAATGTCACCACGGAGATACTGTCGATGTGGCATGCCAACAGGGAGGTAACATCAGTATGTGTGCTGCTATTTCAGAGCATGGTGTGCTAACTTGTATTCCCCTTATAGAGCCATACAACACACAGCATCTTCTCACCTTCTTAGAGACCCTCTACATGGATCTCGTCCCTGATGCTGAGAGGGGTCAGTTTCGAGATGATTTACCAAAGTATTTGGTAATTTGGGATAATGTGAGTTTCCATTGCTCAAACACCATCAGGCAATTGTTTGTGACACACTACAGGATGCTGATGGAATTGCTCCCACCCAATTCCCCATTCCTTAACCCAATTGAGGAGTTCTACTCTGCATGGAGGTGGAAGGTCTACCTTTGCCAGCCCCATACTCAGATGACCCTGCTGGCTGCCATGGATGCAGCATGTGAGGACATCACAGCAGACACCTGCATTCTAAAAGATTCTTTCCATGCTGCATTGCAAGGGAAGAATCTGTGGCCCGACAGACCGGTACGTCAGGAGATGCAGAAAGACTGCTCTGTGTTTCCCCATACAGCCCTGCATGTACAGTTCTGCCTAAGGGGTCTTGTTTTTTCATTTCTGTATCGCAATTACATTATATTGTAATTTGTTGACAGACCAACAGCATAAAAGCATAAATGTGAATCCTGTCCAATCTCTTGCAATCAATATCCCACATACAGTAATGTGTAACTTTGTTCTGTTGAAATTGATATATGTCATACAGAGAAAGTGCAGCCTTGTGCATTTTCAATCATTGTCATCAAAACCGTAGCTATAGTTTACATCAGGAAATACTGACAGAGTACATTGTTATATTGACAACATGGCTAAGCATTTTGACCATCTTATTTGTGAATAATGACACAAGGACTTGTCATTCTGATGGCACTGACATGTTACTTGACATAAATATTTACTTTTGAGACATGAACTAAGGAATTTCAGCAAGTTACAGGCTTTTGTAGGACAATCCATTGTGTGGTGCTGTTTGTACGACATGTTTTGAGAAATTCACTTACTGGTTTGCAAATGTTAAGGATGATTCGAGAAATGTACCAAAGCGACTGAGAAAAACTGTAATTCCATTGTATTGTTAAATGTTTGGATTTTGGTCATTTTTTGGTGACCCATTGCTCTGTTTGTTGAACATCCCACCAGCCCAACATGCTCAATGAATAGTGAGTTTGGGGTGGGACTATCTGTTTCTTCAACCAGTGGAAGACTGAGGGAATGTTCGGCAGGTTTTTTCTTGCATATTTTTTGAGAAACTCTTATTTTGACACTGTTACAGAGATCTGCTACTCAAACCCCAAAGGGACCCGAAAAAAAAACTGATGAGTTAAGGGCTGTTCATTTTGAATGTGTTTTTGTGTTTATTCCACTTCATTCACTGCACTGCAGCTAGCATTTTTTATTGCTGGCGTCACAAAGATTTGACATTCTGAAGTAGTTTTGGTTGCAAAGAGGACTACATGTGACTGTTAGACTGTGCCCCTTCCAAAAATTTAGATTTAATTGCAAATTGGCTACAATCTTGAAACAATTTCACCACTGATCATCCAAATGAGCTTTTCAGCACACTTGTGGCAAATTGTCCATCGTTGCCAAAGGTTTACCACAAGTTCACCACTTCCGGTGAAGAGTTGCAAACATTTGCGGTACATCACAAGCTCATTTGCATGTGAAAATAACGAGTGTGAAAACAGCAGCAAGTTTTCAGAAAATTTGCTATTAACTTCTGTCATTTTTGTAAGGGACATCATTCCAGATTGTTTTTCACCCAGCAAAGTTTCAGCACTTGATGAACGGTAGGCCAGTATTTTTTCCCTTTTACTCTGGTGTGCTGAGGGGTCATAATGCAGTAATACCTTTAAGTAAACCATTAATATCTAATCTTTTATGTATCAGTATGTTTGTAATAAACAGTAGGTCATCGTTTATCACTAAGTAGTGATCTGTAGCCCAAACCAGGCCAAACGTGATTTGAGAACAGGTTTGGGTTCGGGTCAGTTTTTCCAAGTAAGATTTCGGGTTTTTAATTCATAAAAAAATAAACATGCCTCACTCACGGATATGCGTGTATGGATGAGTTAGGGGCCGTTCACACCGAACATGTTTTTGCGTACATCTGCTCAGTTTACCACTGTTTTCTTTTGTAAACACATGCTGGATGAATGTCTTTGACTGTTGCATCATGTCTGCTGTCTCTTTAGTGTCTCACGCAGGATCGGCATATTTTTAGACACTGTGTCAAGTTAAAAAGAACTCCAAGTTTAAAAAATGCCATAATACAGATGGCGATTGGTCATGGTTTAAAAGATTTGACCATTTTTGGTGCAAAAAAACATTGATAACATTATAAGCCAACCTCAAGGAACATAATAATTTTTTTTTAAAGCATTTCATAACCCCTTTAAAGTTCATATTAGACATTAGTAACTGATTCAGACTGTACTTAACAGCTATTATAGACTTGAAGTAACCTCTGAAGAATCGTTCTCTCTTCCCTTTTGTTCTCACCAACACAAGCCTCGTCCTCTGTATGTGTTTTTCCTTTGCTTCGTCCTTCTCCTCCTGTCTTCTTTATCACTCTAACAAGCTGGCTCAAGGGAGCAGAGAGGGGAGAGGTGTGTACACACTACTTTGTGTTTGTGAGTGTGTGGATTATTTACCTGTACATCTGTCAAGGGGCCTGGGTGAATGGCTGAACACAGTCTCATCCATATTTCAGAACCTGTGGTGGAAGAACCGGTCAGGGCTCAAGTATGGCTGGCAGAAGAGACTCATGAAATATTTAAGGCATAAAGCTCAGTTTAGATCATTCCGAGACTGTGGCCTGTTAAGCAGCAACTTTTGTGTGGGTGAGAAGTTTACAGGTTTTCCCCCTGAGAAAACAATCTTGCTTTTATACAAAGAAAATCATATAAAGATAGTTGCCTCTGCTTCTGAGACAGTCAATTTCCATGACACTGCAGAGACTCACAGCATGGGAGGCTAATGCTACTCTTCAAAATGTATAGTGTTGGGGTCTCCAGGAACAGGGATTAGAACCACTGCTTAGTGTAAAGTTTGACCAACAAATCTTAATACTACAGCACACAATGGCATTCTTGAAAACTGTTTACGTCCAACTTTGTGGCAACTATCTGTCCATCTATCCATCCATCCATCCATTCATCACAATGCCACATGCTTTCAAGGTTCCTTTGAGGTGGTCTTACATTCACACAAACTAATCAAAAACTTTCTGAAAGTTTTGCATTTAATCACAGCAGTATGTCATGGAAAATGTAATATTTGTTTTAGCAATCTTTTGATTGTCTCTGATTGTGCTCAGTATGTTTCCATCCCATGCCACTGTATGTTATTCAACAGAATACATTTTAACAGCAGACAAGGCTGCAGAGAAATTATTTTACATGCGTGTCTGTCAGGGGTCCTGATGATTGCACCATTAGCCAACTGACTAAAATCATCATGTATGCTTATTTAATAATTATTATTTCACACACACATTCACATAAGTTAGGAGGTGTGCATGTTGTTCCTCTTCTGTCACTCACTCGGCGTTGTGTCGATTTAGCTAGCGCCTAAGGGTGTGCCGGCCCAGTCTGTGGCCGACGCCAAGCTGTCCGCTATGCTTACCCGGGCCGCACTGGAACCCTCCGTCCCCCCATCAGCCCTTGTGGCTAGATGATTGGTTCCTGGGTTTGGGGCACCACTCACAGCCACCGTCTTGACAATATAAATAATAGTTTAATGATTAACATAAACCAAAGACAAACACACACACATGACGGACATGTCCTTAAACGATCTCTCTCTTCCATCCTCCGCTGTCAGCCTGTATCCCTCTCGGAGGCTTAATTAGCCTGATAAGGTACCAGGTGTGTAGAATCACGACCCGGACCCACCCTCCGCCCTACCACAGTGATCCTCACCCCTTCCTGCTGTCACTTATTCAGCCCTTGGACAGGAGTCCCCCTACAGCAGGTGTCCAGATGCATCGTAGTTACTACGGACGCCTCCCAGTTAGGCAGAGGTGGTTGGGGCCCCGGTGGTTGGGGCTCCTGGTTGGGGCCCCGGCTGGGTTGACACATCAACTGCCTAGAGTTGCTGGCTGTATTTCTTGCCCTGCGCGGATTTCTGCCATTGATCGCGGCAAACACGTGTTGTAGACACGATCAATCAAGCCAGAGCTCCCTCTACCAGCCAGCTTTATGCCCTAAAGTGGTGCTTATTCACAAATTGGTGTTCTTCCCGATCTGAAGACCCACATAGCTGTGCAGTCGTGTCAGTGCTCTCATTTGTCTCTTTTCACTTCATGTACATGAACCAGTGAAAATAAACAATTCCCTTATATTTAGCATTGGGAACTTCTTTCGGGCAGTTCATTTAAATGAACTAGTTTACATAAATGATTCACTGATTCACTTAAGCCCCATATGCTTTCTTTTCAAGCAAAGATTTTAATTAATTGCTCTAAAGAAAAAAGGGGGAAAATTTGTGGTTTGTTCTATACAACAAAATTGTTTTTCTCTTCTAAACTTGATTGCTTTCAATAAATGTAATTCTCTGTTTGGTTCCTGGGTAGTAAGTTTTGTTTCCTAATTGCTTATGCCTCAAAAGTATAGAAAATGGTTATTATTCCCCACAAACTTTGCTTTTGTGACCAGGACAGTGATATTTGGAAATGTATCTATTTTCCAGAACATTCCAGATAGATTCAGTGCCGAGTAAACTTGTAGTAACTTCGAGAACTTTCTAGATCTTTCCTGTAATATTAATAGTAGTATAAATAAAGGGGCCTTAAGCCCACCAGTTCAGTTTAGAGGCTTAAGCAGTAAGAAAATAACAATTACTACCCAGGAACCAAAATGTTTTAAAAAAAGTGTTACATAGTGTCGATGTTTTAGCAAATTTTAAATTAACATGTAATACTTTTCACACAAGCCCATTATAATATATGTAACATCTAAGTTTGTCATTATTTTGTGTAAATAAATCCAGATGCTGTTTTCTGTCATTACCTCAGGAAAGCACTGCTCCCTCTTTGAACGAGTGCTATGACTGAAAGGGTCAAAGCGCTGTGTATTTGAGCATTTCTGCATGTCAAGATGAGCAGAAGAAAAATAGTTCCAGTGCCATACAACAATTCAGTCATATAATGATTTTTTCCCACTTCGAAGCTTATGAAGTCCATTAATATTAATTTAAATAAAAATATCACTTGAAAAAAAAAATCAATATTCAAAATCAATATTTTTATGTGAGGATCGATATTCTTGATACCACAACTGTATTGGAAGGATCGTTACTTTAGTATCGATCTGCCCATCCCTATGGGTACTCCAAAAACATGATATTTTCCGGAGAAATAGGTAGTCTGAAAACCTAGAATTCTCAGTGCCATGTCTTAAACAAATTCCTGCATTTGGAGTTTGGAGATTTCATTAGCAGGTGGTAATAAAGTTCATGTCCAAACTCCAAAAAATACAGTGGACTGTCAAATTATGTCCCTGAAAATCACTGTTTATACTAGCCATGATTTGTGTCAGTAGATCAATATGATTAATTATACTTAAAATCTCTACAACTTAACAGAGCACACATCCAATTAGTCCTACAAGGAGTGTGTCACTGTCATAGAAATAAGCATGACATTTAACATGGACGCAGTTAATGTGTAAAAGAATGAAATCCATATTTCTATTCTTCTTATTAATTGCATACAGCCCATTTACACTACCAGCTTCTTATAATTCATTGCATACAGCCATTACACCATTTTACCATTTACCATCTTCTTATGAATATGCTTGACAGGGAATGGAATACATAATAGGATTGAAGGTGGGTGCAATAACCTGAGAAGAACCTCTGAATTCAATTGCACTAGACCCAGCCAATTAGCACTTTGCACATGCTGTTCCACCAACCCACTTGCACCTAGATTGCACGAAAATACTAACTTTGCACGTATGACGTAACGCTGCACTTAAGATGTAGAACGTTTAAAATAGTGCCCCATTTTTGTAACAACTTAATGTTGTCAATCTATTTGTTTAACTTTTAAATGTAATTGTTAACCATAAATTAATTAATTACTTAATTAATGGTTTTACTATTATGTAACTGTAGTCATATGTATGTTTAAAAAAAAAAAAACGTTTTGGTGGAAACCATGGTTTTTGTACAATTATGGTTATACTACAGTATTACTGTAGTGTCCATTTAGTAATCATGGTTTTATTTTTGTAGTATTGTTGCAACCATTAACCATTGTTACAAATACCTTGATTAAACTATGGTTACTGTAGTAAAAATTCTCTCTTACTTTGTGTAACCTCAGTTTCCTGAAAGGAGGGAACAAAAACTGATGCTATTGGAGAACCCTTCAGGGGTCATGACTTTAAAATCCTACAACATCACACCCATTTTATTTGCTGATTTAGCTTAGTGCTTCACCTATGTTGACGTCATTGTGAGTATATAAGCGGGAGCCCAGCTTCACATCATCAGGATTTTATGACTGAAGGGAAAAGCAGCTTATCTCTCATGCCGTGAAAGTGAAAAATAAGTTATTTTGGCACAGCTACGCAGCATCTCATTCCCTCCTTTCATGAAGCAACTGAGATGTCCCCTTTCAAAAAGGTAACCTCAATGCTATGTCTGAAGCTGGCGTAGCACTGATGTGCAATGACTACTAGCCATATAGGGTAGTCAAAGGCATTGTTGTAGCAACACCTTTATATTGAGAAATAGGAGAGGAGTTGAGAACAATAAACCAATAGCTCGATGCCAAGACAGAGACACTAGCCATGCTGTGTAGTGAAGCAATATCTCAACACATATCCCCAGTTAGCAAGAAGGAAGGGAGCAGAGCGATCTCCTGCCCAAGGCTTTGGCACAATAACATTAGCCAACAAGTGAAACGGTGTACACATGCTTACATTCATCATAGTGTGAATAGAAAGACAAGTGTAACAGCAATACTATCCAATTGGTCAGTGATCAATGGAAAATGAGGGAAGATTCATGCAGGTTATAAAATATGGCAAAGGTGTTAAAGGAAGCACAACCTGCAGCCAGTCATACACTGGTGGCCAAAAGTTTGGAATAATGAAAAGATTTTGCTCTTATGGAAAGAAATTGGTACTTTTATTCACCAAAGTGGCATTCAACTGATCACAGTGGATAGTCAGGACATTAATAACATGAAAAATTACTATTAAAATTCGAAACTTTTAAACTACAAAGTTTTCTCATCCAAAAATCCTCCACGTGCAGCAATGACAGCTTTGCAGATCCTTGGCATTCTAGCTGTCAGTTTGTCCAGATACTCTGGTGACATTTTGCTTCCTGTATCACTTGCCATAGATGTGGCTTGCTATAAATGACGTTAGGCAATCCTCGCACACTTTACAGTAAAGCTGATCCCACAAAGCTCAATGGAATTAAGATCCATAACACTCTAATCCAATTATCTGTTGTCCAATGTCTGTGTTTCTTTCAACACACTCTCATGGCGAAATCATCAGGATTTGTACGAGTTTTCTAAATTTGGCTAATTCATATGCTATCATGCGACTTCACTCGTTTGAATTCCCATGAATTTCACTACAGACAATGATGTTGCTGGATATCATTTCCAAATAATATGCGGCAGTTACTTGCTTCTGTCACACACAACAGCTTCCTATCATGTTTACACACTCTACTGATTGGTTAAGATTAGATAAGGGGTTTGGGTAAGGGCATAATATTAATATAATGTATGTCCTTAATGCCTCATGCGTGGAACTCGTGCTTACTTCTACATTAGACATTCGGGAATTTGCAAGTGATGAAGTTGTACGTGTTTATGCAAACAACATTGTGCGAGACCATACGAAATAGCCAACTCTATGACTTTTCATGAGTTTGGGTTGGTTTCTTTGCCCACTCTAACCTTTTCTAATCTTTTAGTTTTTCTGTTCCAAAAGTGGCTTTTTCTTTGCAAACCTTCCCATAAGGCCTGAGTCTTCTTTTTATTGTTGTACATGAAATTCTCCTCGTTGAGCAGGTAGAATTCAACGAAGCTGTCAGCTGAGGACATTTGAGGCATCTATTTCTCAAACTAGAGACTCTGATGTTCTTATCTTCTTGTTTAGTTATATCTGGGCCTTCAAAGACAAAGGACAACTGGCTATAACAAGGATAGAAAGAGATGTTGGAGACTGCAGTGCAAACCTTTGTATGAAATCTTCAGTTCCCTTTACAAAAAGGTTCACTATGATGCTGCGCTGAAGAGCGCTTTGGGAACAATTCTCAGTTGTGACCAGCTGTAAATATGTATGCAACAGGTCAATGAACATTGACTGGAATTTATAGCCTCTGCCGATGTAATCATTGGACGCACCTGGCGCAGTGGCTATAAATAGATGTCACCAGTGCATCATCAGATTTTTCGTCTTCAGAGCCATTCTGTGCTGTGTGCTATCAAGAAGCTGTCAAACTTTCTTTCCTCTGTTAGGAGTTAGAATTTGGTTAGGCAGTGCGCAGTGAACCTTTTCTCCTTTCTCTGCTTTCTATAAATATATATATAAATAGAGAGAGAATGACTGAGAATCAGAGCAAACGATGCGTGTTCCCTTGTTGTTTTACCCATACATTCACAAATGCAGGATGCAGCACCGGCTCCTTTGGACTCTGGGGCATCCGCATTCTGAATTACATCTAGCGCAGTTCCAGGAACTGGCAGTTCAGCAGAGGGATATCGTCTTAGATCATCTAGTTTCTCTGGGGTTGAGGCTAAACGCCAAGAAAAGCGTCCTCTCTCCCACTCTGAACACTGTCTTTTGGGGGACCATACGGTGTTCGATCACAATGCTGGCACAACTGTCTCCTGCTAGAATCGAGTCCACTAAGAATACCCTGAGCGAAGTCAGGCTAGGTCAAGGTTGTACTAGGTCTCAGGGCAACTGCATCCTTGGTGATCCCTCTGGACCTTCTGCTCATGAGACCGTTTTTGTTGTGGCTCAAAGCCAGGGGGGTTTCTTCCAAGGGCCAAATCCCCTAGGCTAATAAGGGTTACGTGCCGCAGGCTTCGTTCCCTTTCTATGTGGTTCAGACCCTGGTTTCTTACCTTGGGTCCCACTCTAGGTGCGTCTCGTTGTCGCAGGCTGCTAACGACAGACGCCTCCCTGATGGGCTGGGTAGCAGCATTAATTGGTCGTCCAGCTTAAAGGGAATAGGAGGGTCGTCAACTCGGTTGTCACAGTAACTGTCTCGAGTTGATGGCTGTATTTCTGGCCCTGAAATACTTCCTGCTGAGGCATGTCTTGGTGCGGGTAGGCAATACAGCGGTAGTCTCTTACATAAACCATCATCGAGCTGAATTTCTGGCACGTCGGATTCTCCTTGGGGTCCAGGGCAGTTTATATATTCCTGGATGCCCGTATATGCGAGCAGATTTACTGTCCAGACAGAAAATACCGACGGAGGAGTGAAAAATCCACCCTGAGGTAGTGGGTGAGAAGAGGACATCTTCGCCTCTATGAACAGCGCAATGTCTCCTCTACTTCTCCCCGAGTCACCCAGCCCCCTTGGGTCTGGACGTAAAGGCCCATACATGACCCGGAATGTATCTGTATGCATTTCTTTCCCCAGTTTTTCTGCTCCCGGGAGTCTTGGCCAAGGTTCGCCAGCAAGGGTCTTGCCTCCTACTGATAGCGCCGCGCTGGCCGAACTGGGTATGGTTCTCAGAGCTAAATTCTCCCCATGACAGCTCGCCTCGGGCGATTCCGAACAGGAAGGACCATCTTTCTCAGACACAGGGGATTGTATTTCACCCCCGCCCGAAATGTGGAACCTTCTCATGCTTGGCCCCTGTTGGGTACCAACTGAGGTACACAGGGCATTCTCCTGAGGTTATCGAGACCATTTTAAGTGCTAGGGCTCCCTCCACTTGGAACAAATCTAGGTAGATTTTTCAGGGTGGAAGAGTACCTCTTCACCTCTATGAACAGCACAATGTCTCGCCGGAGCAGCAAGGACTTCACAGACTGTGTCCAGTCTGTGCCTTTAGACTTATGTCCACCGCACTAGCCAGTGGCATAAGTCAGGGCAACTATTCGTTTGCCATGGAAGCCGCAACCGGGGGCGGCCACCTCCAAACAGACTATGTCGCATTGGGTGAGGGTTGTTATTGCCCTGGCCTACGAGGCGTGCGGTCAAGCTTCGCCAGTAGGTCTCAGGGCTCACTCCACCAGAGGAGTCGCCTCCTCTAAAGCCTTGGCTAGAAGGGTCCCTCTGTAGCAATTTTGTGATGCGGCAGGCTGGTCCTCTCCGCACACATTCATCAAATTTTATAGTTTGGATGTTCATGCTACTCTAGGCTCTTATGTCCTTGAGTCGACATCTCAAGCTCATGTCTGAGGCCTCTCACGCTCTTGTGAGCACACTACACAACTGTAGGGGGTCCGGACAGCCACAGTGCGGTGGCGTGGGTATTCTCGTTCCCAAAGCGCTCCTCAGTGCAGCATCATAGTAAATATGTAACCCTTGTTCCCTGAAAAAAGCGGAACGAGATGCTGTTCTTTTCTGCCACACTGGGATGCCCTGAGACTGCTCTTCAGACTAAATATCTGATGATGCACTGGTGACACATCTATTTTTAGCCACTGCTCCAGGTGCGTCCAATGATTACATCGGCAGTGGCTATAAATTCCAGTCAATGTTCATTGACGTGTTGCATACATATTCACAGCTGGTCAAAACTGAGACGTGTTCCCAAAGCGCTCTTCAGCACAGCATATCATTCTGCTTTTTGCAGGGAACAAGGGTTACATATGTAACCTGAGATATTTTTTTGGCAACTTCAAGCATTGTATAGCCTTCATTCCTCAAAACAATGATTGACTGATGAGTTTTTAGAGAAAGCTGTTTCTTTTTTGCCATATTTGACCTAATATTGACCTTAAGACATGCCAGACTATTGCATACTGTGGTAACACAAAAACAAACACAAAGACAATGTTAAGCTTCATTTAAGGAACCAGATAGCTTTCAGTTATTTTCTAGTACCAAATTAACAATTTAGCATGCTTACTCAAGGATAAGGTGTTGGAGTTATGGCTGCTGGAAATGGGGCCTGTCTAGATTTGATCAAAAATTCATTTTTTCAAAAGTCATCTCAAACAGTTTTCATAAATGCAGATGCACCACAGTCTTAATGCTTAGTGGACTGTAAAAGATCTCCTCCAAGGGATGACACTTGAAGCAGTGGCTCGGACTTGAGGTTCTTTATTTTCCCAATCCGGACGTGCACACAGCACTTTTACAATGATAACACTTGTTCACACACAGTAAGTCTCCAGTCAGTCTCTCCCCCTCTGGCTGCCTTTTATGCCGCTCTCCCCATGCTCACTGAAATTAGAGATAGGTGTTAGACATAATTTAGCTCAGGTGTAAGCGCCCTTACCGCTTTTCTCTCCCGGACGGGTGCTTGACCACGCCCCCGCTGCCACATTGACTCTTGTGCCTCTTAGCAAAGTCCTTTGCAGGATGGATGTACAAAAAAGTCCTTCTATAAAAACAAATAATTACTCATAAACATCAGATAACCTCCAACTCAACCAACTTGCAGGTGTAATGCAACCAAACATTTATTTTTCCCATGAAACTGAGAAATACAAAAAATAACATGCACATGTTTTAAAGAACAGCAAAAAAACACTGATTCTCAACAAGGACTTCAGACATTTGGATTAGCAAACACAGTTTGACAATTCTATCATCTCCACAGAATATCACTCTCTTTTTTAATTACTTCTATTTATATGGTGGCAAGTCATGCTAGCGGCCCTTAGTATAGTGGATGAAAATGACAGCCACTTCACAACCTGGAAACAGGCATGTGACTGTTACAACCTCTCGCCTTATTTTCAGTGGCTGTCCAACTTGAACCTTGTCAAGCTACAAAGGAGAGTGGACTGAACGCATTAGTCGGTCATTTGTACCAACATGGCAACCAAGTCATTATTAGGAAGGAAACTTACTGACTGGGCACCAACACACACTCTATCAAGTTGTTACAGTTCTTAAATCTCAAATGAAATCATCAGGCAACTCAGTCTCAGAGGGCGCTTTGTCCCTGTAATCAATTTAGATATAGATTATAGGAGAGAATAAACAATAGGAGAGAAATACAAAGAAGGAAAAAGGAAATACTTTATTTTAAGAGAAAGAAGAGACTGTTCCTTCTTAATGCTGAATGTAATCGAGAGCAAGGATGAATGTTTTTCTTTTCAGCTAGAACAAGCATTGATTTAACTCACAGCTTTCACACTTTTAGGGTCTGAGAATTTCTAGGTGAATGGGGGCAGAAGGTTTTTTTACAGAAAACTTTAAGACAATAAAACTATTGCTTGTTTTTTTATTATTATTGGTATAAGAATTGTTAGTGAAAGTATTCAACTTATCAATAGCCCTTCACTGCATTTTAACTACTTGTTTTGAATAACTTGTAGCTTGGAGCTGTAGCTTCCCCAACAATGGATTAAATCAAGTTCTGCCGTCAAATTTTTTCACTTGGAAATACGCCATATTATGAAAGTAAAATGGGTTGTAAATGTTGTTTCATGTTGACTTTAAAGGCATTGCTAATAAATGAAAGCAACATAAATCTTTTTAATATCACATGCTCTTAAAAGTTCCATTTGGTTACAAAGATATTTAATCGTCACCTCTCACACCAACTTTCTCATTGTGGCACAATGTTTCTAGATTTTGCTTTTACCTGTGTCTCTGCTTTCTACTCTTTCTAAATTTAATTAATCTTGATATTTTGTGATTTTAGCATGTTTTAAACATATGTATTTAAAAAAAAAACAGCTTTAGTGGTCTATCAAAACACACCACCACTATTATTGGTCATCACTATTATTGGTCTGTGGCAGGGCGGAGGGCGGGGCCGGATCGTGATTCTACACACCCGGTCCCTTATCAGGCTAATCAAGCCTCCGAGAGGGATAAAGGCCGACTGTTTGTGACGGAGAGAGAGATCGTTTACGGACATGTCCGTCGTGTGTGTGTTTGTGTCTTTTTAAGTTTATCATTAAAACTATTATTTATATCGTCAAGCCGGTTCTCGCCTCTTCCTTTCCATTGACTGCTTTACATGGTAATTTAATGGATAACCTTATCTGCCTTTGCTATAATACATACTTGCCATTTAGAACTTTTCCAGATGAGTCCTTCCATCTCTTTTTCTAATCATAGTCCCAGGTAATGAACTGACTCTTTATCAGTAAGTCCTCGAAGCTCCAGTTAACGGATCCAACTGTACAGGCCCTATGGAGGCTTGTTAAACCCCTGAGGAGAGTCCCTAGTTGGCCCATTTCCCTCTGCCCTGAGGGCCAGCTAAGGTTCTGCTCTCTAAGGTCAGGTATTCTCAGTTTTGGCCCACTGGGGTGCTTCAGGCCAGCACACAACAAATTTATAATGCAACCTGCAGTAGTGAATAGGGAATCAAGGTTCCTTTTGCTCTGAGGATCTTCAGGAAGGTGTTGGGCTAAATAAAGAGGGCTGAACTTTTTGGCTTGTTTCCATGGAGACCTGGGTTGCTGGGAGACAATTGGGAATATAGCCTTGGGCATTGTAGGTGAGAGAATGTTGGACTTGCTGATGCAATACATATTCTTGCCATAAATACCTTTTTGTTTTCTTTCGATTCTTGGTTTTATTTAATTTTTTTGTTTGATATTTCTTGAGTATCATGTCATATCTTTTTTTTTTTTTTTCTTTATAGTCTATTAAATATCATATATATTGGTTCTTTAAAAATTAAAAAGCTGAAAAGATTATTTGGTTTCATTTACAGACCTCATTCACACTTCTCACAGAATATATAACTCTTACAGAATGCATAACTGTCACAAACTGAATAACATAATTTCTGATGGAATGCTCTAAAAGTTTGACATTGCACTTGAATCTGTTTGGGTAACAGTCTGTAAAGCAGAAACACATGGCATGGCACACCAAGTGTAAAATGTGTAAAGTGTAAAAAAAGAAAAGTTGCTTAAATTTTGTGGAAAAAAGCATAAATGAAAAATTGTTTTTATAAATTCAATTTCCTGATTCGGCATGTCACAAATTGCATTTCATCCACAAAATGATTTTTCAGCATGTCATTTTACAGCACACCCTGTCAACACTGGATGCATCCATTGACATGCCAAAATGCAATGACTTGAGGCTCTGTTGACTGGGAGTATGGAAGTGAACATTCTAATTCATGTGAAGAAAGCTTGGACCAATCAATTGTGCACTCAAGTAGATTTCAGCAACAGTTAAATAGGTAAATCGTGGAAATCCACTGATATAAATATTTACTTATTATATAATTATTATGATAATTTCACTGTTGCTAAAACTGCATATACATGTGGTTAAAAATAAAAGATTATTTAAATTGGTAGACCAGAAACATAACAAGCCGGCTTTGATGTAATCCGAAGTCCGAAGTTATTTAAATATGTAAGGAATGACATTCATGGCAAAAAGATTCACATGTATGATATTTGATAGGTATGATATTTTTATAGGATTGATTTTATTTCAAACAGACAGGATAATAAAGTGGCTGGAGTAGCTCTGCAGTGCATCAGAAACAGAACAAGGTATCTGTCCACTACCCCAATGGATGCTTCCAGTGCAGACAGCATCATTGATTATCAATTTGCATTTGACGTGAGACCACATGAAACTTGTGTCCGGTATAGACAGGGTTTCGGACTGACAGTTTATCTGGAATGCCATGAACACAGACAAGCAGAGTAATACAAATAGTAAAACATTCCAGTGCTGTTATATTAAATATTAGAACTCTTGGAATGGCATTTGTCCAATCTAATTAATCAGGAAATTACTATTGTAAAATGTATAATTTGAGACTTCAAATTATACATTTGAAGTCTCAAATTATATCAGTAAAAATGTAGTAAACCTTTTTAAGAAAAAATAACTCATTACTCAAAATGTCATGCATAAGCTTGGAAATTACCTTGTCTCTTTCAGAAATGGGCAACATTATTGATTACTTATGCCAAAGCAATATGCACCATGTGACTTTTAGCCTCAAATGATTATTATTTGGAGTAGGAAATTTTACTTAAAATTCACAATTTGTGTTCTTTTTGAACCAGTGAGCTAAATCTTTCAAATAAATGGCTTGTATCCCTTTTCATTTTCAGAGGCAGTTATTTTAGAAAACCTTTCACTTTTACCAGAAAGGGACACACAGATCTGTGTTAAAGGAACAACAGTAGCAGGTGAGAGAGGAGGAGTGACTTAAGTTGCAGGGACTATATCTGAGGCTCAGAGTCGGCTCTGAGATGGGGTGCAATCTTTTGAGGTCAATTAAGGTGGAATACAAAATAGCAGGACAATCTGATCTTGAGTTTTACCAGGGCGACCATGCTCATCTCTGCTACCAGGCCCCTGAGGAAAGGAGATCAAATTAATTATAATTATCTTTCTGTCTCTCTCTCTTTCTCTCTCTCTCTCTCACACACACACACTCACACAGCTTCTTTCTCAGTTACCATCTTATGATGTTGAAACTTTGTTATAATGTGGATGGGTAAGGTGATGTTGTGAACAATTTTGTCTATATCTTAATTGCAGAGTAACCCAAAAAGCCAGGGTTTTTATCAACATACATTGTTATACACTGTTAAGACCTCAGTTGTATTTTTGAATATTTGTTGCAAAGTTTTTCTTTCTTGTGTGTCAGTTTACAGGTGTGGAGTGCCCATTACAGGTTGCACCATCCTGGACAAGCCCCCAATTCTGTCTAAAACTGTCATCTATTTAAAATAAACAAAATAAAAATTAAATAAACAAGACTTCACTAATTCTCTAAAAAACAACCAGTAATTTTAGATCTTAAAATAGCAGCTTGTCTTGGAGACTGATTACACTGTGATAAATTAAGTGACAGAGGGTCAAAAGTTCTGCTGAAATGGGCTGGTGCTGAATGAACTTTGAACCACTGCCCTCAGTGGCTGAAGCTGGAAGTGTTTTAGATGTGAAATGTCACAGGGTGCCAAAAGCTTGTTGTGTTATTAGTTGTAAAAAAGATGTAATCCTGTCAACTGGAATGCATATTTTATTAAGTCTACCCCATAAACCTCAACACCTAACTGCCAGTGGAGTAAAACATTTTTTATTTTAGAGTGAAGAAACAACCTCTGAATCATGCAAACCATTGTTTACAAAAACATTATTACTTCATGGTATCTGTGGTTCCAGAACCCATGTCTTTGAGTGAACATGATTACTTCCTGGTTTCCATGGGACCAGAGCCAGTGTTTTAGATATATCTGTTGTGCCACAAGCAAAGGTGAGCATGTTTGAATTTATGCAAAAATGTCTGAAGGGAGATAATAATTATAATAATTCTGACAATTCATGTCAATTTCCTGTGTGATCATGTTTTGTAATGACAGTGCTGTACTCCCTTACACAAATCTAAAGTTTATAGCAAATTTGGCGCAAATTTGACGCAAATCCGCCACTGGAAAATTTGCTGCAAATTTGCTACAAGCTCATTTGCTTTTGAAAATGATCAGTGGCGGATTTGCGTCAAATTTGCGCAAAGGTTTGGCAGAGGTTCACCACCACCAGCGAAGAGTTGCAAACTTCTGGCAAACATTTGTGGCGAATCAAAGGCTCATTTGCATGTGAAAATATCGAGCAGCAAATTTGTGGCACGTTTGTGTCTAGTTTATATTTTTTGTAAGGGTTAGATTTTTGTAATATCAGCTCACCCTAGTCAAAAATTCTAAATTAAAATGTACATGAATTAGGAATGTGCCACAGTGGTCGACTAATAGACTAGTTGTCCAAAAAACTGACTGGTAATAATGCATTAAGATGAAGATTGAAATACAACAAATTGTTAAAAACTTAAAAAATGCCATTCTGAACATTCACAAACAACCCTACTTGGTAATGTTACAGCTAGTGACTTTTGGGTCTTGAAGGTACAGTCAGAATTTTACAGGAAGTATTCTTGTATGTTTAGAATTAAATATTTAAGTCAGTATTGGGAGAGAAAGGGAGATGAATGGGTTGAGCAGGTGAAAGGATGACAGATAGTGCCATTGAAACTGGACTGGACAGAACATTGCAAGTGAAAGAGAAAGAGAACAAAAAGAGGGAGTGATGCATACCATAAGAGGATCTAACATACCCTGTCCTAATATAAATAACATATTTACTACTTGCTGAATTACTACCTATGTTATTTAATGACTATTAAGAATAAAGCAGAGTTGGAAACCCCTTAAAAAGCTTAAAAAACCAAAGGCTTGTGTGACATTCCTAATTTAATTTAGAATTGAGTTATTGAATTTGAGGTAGTAAACAGAATGCAGGATTGCATTTGGATTTGATTTTTGGGGTTTTCCTTTTTGAGAAGTTCACATTTACAGTTAACAGCTCTCTACATTGCACACTCTCCTTCTCTCTTATTGAAAATGCTGTGAGCATCGTCTTTCCACTCAACTCACACATGAGGACCCTGGAAACACCCAAGCAGACAAGAAAAATGATGATCAGCACAACTTCATTTTCCGAAGGGCTGCAAGTCAGCCAGGAATGGCTATTATTCCATCAACACTGTCGGTATTAAGTTATTTCCCTCTCTAAATACGCGAGCATTCATGAATATCTATTGAGTTTCAGGTGCGGACACGGGGGGCTTTTTTTCACTGCCGCGCCACTCTCTCACAAATGACTGTGACTCTATATTCCACCTCGCTAACCCTTTTCTCCCGAGATTGAAGTGAAAGACAATGGTATTGGAAATTGGCTTATAAATCCTTTGAGAAAAGATGGGGCCTGTTCAAATGCAGCATCGCCAGCTTTCCTATTTTTCATAAGAGGGTTAAGGATGTTCATGCTCTTTTTCACAGTCTTATCTCTTAGATTTGATTGCTGGGCAATCCTATGCCTGTTTAAGTCAGTGCCCTTGTGCCAGCCGATGCACACAAGGGAGATTTTAATGTGCTCACAAGGCTGTGAGAATGGCAGAGTGCCAAGACTTGACTGGAAGATGATGCTGAGGGGAGCTACACGCTGTTCATGCACACCCTCAATAATTTAGGTAAATAAGATCATAAATAAAAGGGCCTGTGAGAGCTGGTGCAATGAGGAATCAAAGGGGATGAAGAGAAATAGAGCAATCTTTGAGAGAGAGGAAGCCAGCTCCTCTATGGACACAAGCTATATGTCCAGTTATACCATACAGTGTTATTATATTTAATGAAAAATAATGCAAAAACTGAAGGAAAACATTTTCTTTGAAAAACTGAAATTAAATAATCATTTGAACTTGAAATGAATGTACCTAAATACTAAAATACCTTTTTATGACTCCAAAACTAAGTAAAATATAATAAGAATGACAATTAATTGATTTTATTTTTATTTTTAGATACACAGTGTACTATAAAATGTAGAATCTTTACAACCCAATGTCATTGAACATGAAAATGTCTCAAAACATATTGACATATTATCAGTTAATGCATTAACTTTGGCAGACCTAAAATGCTATCTGTAACCAAGTTTCCATCCAGTCATTTCTTCTTCTTTTACATGCATAAATAAACACTAGATAGTATGAAATGCTTAAGACAAACATACATTAGTCCATACGCAACAGCCAGTTGCTATCTGCAGTCGTTTTTCCAATTAGTGTTTCCATCAACTTATTTTTGATGTGCTTAACCTTTCTTCGCAAAACAATTTCTCACGGCGCCGCCATTCTCACCCTGCACCGAGGTGAAGCGGATGCTGCTGAACCAGGGCGGGTGCCTGGCAAACTGAATCGCGTAGCTGAATCGGATGGTACTGGCCAGCCACCGCAATGGGTTGGAAACATTAGCCACATGTCCAAGCTCCGGGCGAGGGGCACTAAGGGGTAAGCCGCATCTGACAAACATGGGGGTGGGCTTTGCGGTGGGGGGGAGCAGGAAATGCTACGTTGAGGAGCCTTGCTTCATCCCAAGGTGCCCAGATAGCAAAAAATGTCCGCACGGCTTCTTTTTGCCGCCGACCCTAAGCTGTCGGCTATAGGTGCGTCCCACTGGCGGGGATGAAACGTTTGCCGCCGAATTCGTCACTCCCATTTCTTGCGAGATGCCGCCCGCGAAAAGCTGGCGGGCCGCCTGCTTCATTCTCTCTGGCGGTTGCCTCGGGCTAATCGACCGCGGCCGGCTGGCGGCAAGCCGCTTTGAAATACAAGGACAGCTTAGACTCTCAAAATCGACCAGCCGTGTTGGCTATTATTATTTTTTGCTCCAAAGCCATTAGGGTTTATAACATAGTCTTGACTCTTGATTCCATGATAAGGTAAGGTTTAGGAAATTACATTTAAATTACTTTATATGCGATTATACAGTAATATATGTAAAATATATTGAATTATTTTATGCACTTAGGTGAAAATTGTTTACATTTCTTTGATGCACATTTGAGACATGCACCAATAAACCAAAAATAATTCCTTTTGTAAAACTTACTTGGCAATAAATCTGATTCTGATTAGGTTTTAAAATAGATATTTAATTCATGGTATGAACAATTTATCAGAATAAATTGATGAAGTTAGACTTTTCACCAATGCCTGACTATCAGTGAACAGTGAAAGACATCTGCAACATGGCCAAAATCTTGGGTATACTTTATATTTTTTTTATTAATTTGCAACCATGGTGATATCTATCATAAACATGAAAATCCCCGTTTTGACATGAAGGATAAACTCAATGAAAAAGCTAAATTATCCTCTGGTTTCACAGTTGCGCAGAAATTTCCTTTATGTCTTTAAATTTTTTCCAACCTCGATTTTGTTTAGTTATTTTACCTTTTGTAGGTAAGGGATTCATTTGCAATTATGACCTGTACAAATGTTTAAGAAAGTGTTAAAGTCCCTCTAAAGGCAATAAAAAAAAAATGTTTGTAAAAAAATGTATTGCTAAAACACAGTACAAAGACTGTGAACTGTGGAGTACTGAATAGCCTACGTGCACAAGCGTAGTGACGAACGTATCGGTTACCTAACGTAACCTCGGTTCTCTCTAGATGAGGGAACGAGTATTGCGTAAGCTAGCTTACGCTACGGGAAAGATTCATCTTTTCTGAGATATTGAAGCCAAAAAATGATCCTTAATTTTTGTATCCATTGTCAACGCAGTCGCGGCAGCTGCAGACCTTGAGCCGGGCTAGCTAGCGAGCTCATAGGTTGCTCTGTGGCAACTGCTGCAGCCTATAGACGAGCTTGGGCGAACTCGCATCCAATGAGAGGCGTCCAGCGCTCACTGCATCAAAGCCCGCCAAAATGGGCGTGACTAGAGTGCATATAAGCGTAGTTCGTGAGGCTGGAACCCTGGTTTTCATTGACTGAAGCGAAAAGTCGCCGTGGCGTGAGCACGGCCGGCTACGCAATATTCGTTCCCTCATCTAGAGAGAACCGAGGTTACGTTAGGTAACCGATACGTTCTCTTCACGAGAGTTTCTCTCGTATTGCGTAAGCTAGCTTACGCTACGGGAACCCATTGTCAACGCCGTGCGTGCCAAGCATCCACTGTATGAGCCCCAGGGAATTAAGGGGGACCCGGGGAGCCCTTATGAGTGGGGAAATAATATTTGGCCGGCAAGAATGCGGGTCATTGATTGTGTAATACATAAGCACATAGTGGGAAGGAACGACAGAGCGGCGGTGCCGGTCTGTGTGGAATGTGTCCCATCAGTGCAGCTCACCAGGGGAGCTGTAGCGTATTAAACCGCTAGTAGTTTTGCCCGCAGAGCGGGCACTTCCATATTGTAAAATCTGACAAAGGTGGAGGGGGAAGTCCATCCCGCTGCCACACATATGTCGTGAATGGAAATCCCACTGGACCATGCCCACGAGGATGCCATGCCTCTAGTGGAGTGAGCCCTAATGCCCAACGGGCATGGCAGGTCTTTTGACGCGTATGCAGCAGCAATAGCGTCCACTATCCATCTAGATAGTGTCTGTTTCGAGGCGGCGAGACCTTTGGTGCGCCCTCCGAACGAAACGAAAAGCTGCTCGGAGCGTCTGAAAGCAGCGGAGCGCACAGTATACAATCTCAGTGCTCTGACCGGGCAAAGGAGATTGGCGTCGCGTTCGCTATCGGGTGCTGGCAGCGCCGATAGGGAAATGACCTGTGCTCTGAAAGGAGTACCGATCACCTTGGGAACATAGCCGTGTCTAGGCTTTAAAATGACCTTGGAGTCACTTGGTCCAAACTCAAGACACGCAGCGCTGACAGACAGCGCGTGAAGGTCTCCCACACGTTTGACTGATGACAGGGCAGTCAGAAAACGGTTTTGAGTGAAAGGTATTTCAAATCCACGGATTGAAGTGGTTCGAAAGGGGGCTTTCATAGTTTCGAGAACTATAGAAAGATCCCAGATAGGAACCGATGGGGGCGCGGGGGTTCATCCTTCTAGCTCCCCTGAGGAAGCGGATGACCAGCTCGTTTTTACCCCATGACTGGCCGTGCAGGGGTTCAGCGAACGCCGCAACGGCCGCCACATACACTTTGAGCGTGGATGGGGATCTGCCCTTATCCAGCAGCTCTTGTAGAAATACGAGCAGCGACGACACCCCACATGTCCGCGGGTCCAGGTCTCTGTCGGTGCACCATTTTGAGAACACAGACCATTTTGACGCATAGAGTCTTCTCGTGGAAGGGGCTCTAGCGTGTATGATGGTGTTTATTACTCCTTCTGGCAGAGCGACGGGTAGTCGTTGATCACCCACGCATGCAGCGCCCAGCGCTCTGGGTGGGGATGCCAGATTGTGCCGCGAGCTTGAGAGAGGAGATCTGCTCTCACTGGGATGGGCCACGGCGCTGTCAGTGACAGCTGCGTAAGCTCCGGGAACCATGTCTGATTCTCCCAATGCGGGGCTATGAGGAGCACCGAGTGATGCGTTTCCCTGATCCTCTGCATTACCTGTGGCAATAGCGAGACGGGAGGGAAGGCGTAAAGCGGGCATCTGGGCCAGTCCTGGGCCAGCGCGTCCTCACTTTTCGAGAAAAATATTGGGCAGTGAGAGTTCTCTTTGGACGCAAAGAGGTCTATCTCTGCTCTGCCGAATAGGTGCCATAACGTCTGGACTGTTTGAGCGTGCAGGGACCATTCCCCTGGGGGAATATCGTCTCTGGACAGTCTGTCCGGGCCGTCGTTCAGGTGGCCTGGCACGTGCGTCGCCCTCAGCGAGCGCAGGTGGCACTGGGACCAACTCAGTATGCGTTTTGTCAGATGGAAGAGGTTCCTGGATCTGACACCGCCCTGACGGTTTAGGTAGGATACCACAGATCTGTTGTCCGAACGGACCAGGACGTGGTGACCCTGAATGACCGGGAGAAAGCGCATGAGCGCGTACTCGACCGCTATCATTTCCAGACAATTTATGTGAAGGAGCTTTTCCTGAACTGACCATAGGCCGAAAACCGGAGAGCCCTTGCAGACCGCGCCCCAACCCGTGTTGGACGCGTCTGTCGAGATGACTTTTCGGCGAGATACAGCTCCCATTGTCACTCCCCGCTGATACCATTCGGCCACTGTCCAGGGCTGCAGAGCTGATATACAGGTCTGAGTCACCTTGATGGGCTGGCAGCCTGTGGCCCAAGCCCGGTGAGACGCGCGGGTGTTTAGCCAATGCTGAAGCGGGCGCATGTGCAGTAAACCCAGCTGAAGTACTGCTGCGGCTGAGGCCATGTAACCTAGCACTCTCTGGAATTTCTTCAGAGGCGTGAGGCTGTTCATCTGAAAAGATGCGGCTAGTCGCTGAACACGGCGTCGCGCGCTGTGTAGATAAGCGAGCCGTCATTGCCACGGAGTCTAGTTCTATTCCCAGGAAGGAAATGGTCTGACTGGGCTGTAGTGAGCTCTTGGTCCAATTGACTGCAAGACCCAAACTGTTCAGATGGCTGAGGAGAACTGCTCTGTGAGACAGAAGCTCCATATGTGACTGAGCCATAATCAGCCAGTCGTCCAAATAGTTCAGAATTCGCAAACCCTGACTCCACAGGGGTGCGAGCGCCCGATCCATGCACTTCGTGAAAGTACGGGTGCTAAGGACAGGCCGAACGGAAGGACGGTGTATTGATAAACCTGGCCGTCGAGGCGAATCTCAAGAATGGCCTGTGACGGGATTTATCTGAATCTGAAAGTATGCATCTTTCAGATCGAGAGAAATAAACCAGTCCCCTGGCGCACATGCGCGAGGAGTTTCCTGATTGTAAGCATTTTGAACGGTCTTTTGCAAGCACCTTGTTCAAAACCCTGAGATCTAATATGGGTCTGAGGCCGCCGTCTTTCTTAGGAACAAGAAAATAACGGCTGTAAAGCCCCGACTCGCTCAGAGAGGGTGGCACTTTTTCTATGGCCCTTTTGCACAGAAGGCTTGCTATTTCTGAACGAAGCATGCACGCTGCTTCCGTGTTCACAGTGGTTTCGAGCCGTGCTCTGAAGCGAGGGGGGCGGCGATCGAACTGTAGCAAATAGCCCTGTTGTATTGTGCTTAACACCCACTTGGATATCCCTGGAATAGCTTCCCACGCTTTGAAGCGTAATGCTAGGGTTTTAATGGCCAATTCGCTCTGATTGCCGCACACAGAGCGCTGAACAAAATGTGTGAGCGCGTTTAGTGTGTTCATGCATGATTGCTCGCAGACAGCATGAACAGGCTGTTTTGTGAGTGACTTCCCGATTGGAATGAATGGGGAAAGAGTCACATCTGTTACGTGATGCGCAAGCATAGTCATGGGCACGGGACTTACACACAGAGGAATGGTTGCTGGCCGTGTAACAGAGCGGGCAGAGAATGGGCACGCGCACGCATTTGTGGGCGCCTTCATTGACTCTGACGCCGAGCGGTTCAGTAACCTGCTTTATGTGAGCGTGCTCTGGTGGGGACACGAGACATGCAGTGCTTGTGTGCAGAAGTGAACACTGGATTGTGGGCACATTTTCTACACATAGGGCTGGTCGTGTGACAGAGCGGGCAGAGAATGGGCGTACGCCTTCATTGACTCTGACGCTTCGAGCGGTTCGTGAACCGCTTTATGAGAGCGTGCTCTGATAGGGGCACGGGATGTGTTATGCTTGTGTGTAGGGGCTGAACACTGGGTTGTGGGCACTTTTTCTACACATAAGACATGTTTGCTCTTTACAAGATTTATTTGGGTCGCCGTGAAAACGGCGTTTGAGTGCAGGCAAGCGGGCAGTGTCACCGGCTTGTTGGCTGCTAAATTCACCACTGTAGTAGCCTGAGAGAAGGGGACTGACAGGGGGCAAAGCTTTGACGGTGGTCCGGCTGCGGCGGGACTGAGCCGTCGTTTGTTCAACAAAGTTAGGAAGACTTCGGTTGCTCTGGTTTCAGCGTTACCTTAAATCGAGGCCCACGGGGGGGCGGCCGCCCTGTCGACGCTGAGAAGTCTGAGTTTGTTGAACTGGGCGCTGTGAAGAGGCTCGTGCAGGAGGCTGATCACGTGAGCGGCCTGCAGAGGAGCTAGCGCGACGCGGCAGGAAGAGGTTCATGGCTTGGGTGGCTTTCTGGACTTCTGAGAAGCGGTCAACAATGCCACTCACCGCGGAGCCGAAGAGACCGGTCGGAGAGAGCGCTCTGCTTCTCCCATGTCGGCTAGTGTTAGCCATAAGTGTCTCTCGGTCACAGTCAGCGAGGCCATGCACTTCCCTAGAGCTTGGGCTGCAGCTTTGGTAGCGCGAAGGGCGAGGTCTGTCGGCCAGTAGATCAGTAACAGCCTCTGGGTGCCTGCCTTTCTCATCCCACTCCCGAAGAAGGTCTGCTTGTAGGATCTGTAAAACGGCCACTGAGTGCAGAGCAGATGCGGCTTGGCCGGCGGCGGAATAGGCGCGGCCAACATAGGCGGAAGTCGCTCTGCAGGCCTTAGACGGGAGCACAGGCTTGGAACGCCATCTCGCGGAGGGCGGACAAAGGTGTGCTGCTACCGAAGTCCTCGACCGGGGGATGGAGGAGTAGCCTCTCTCAGTGGCGCCGTCCACCGACGCGAGAGAGGTGGAGACGTGGAACGGGTCCTGGCTGAAAAAGGAGCGTTCCACGACTTTGCAAGCTCCATATGTAATTCCGGCAGGAAGGGAGCGGCCCGGGCCGCGGGTGTAGAGCGGCGATGGCTTTGAAGAAAGCAGCCGTCGAGTCTGTTGGGTGCCTGCTCAGGGGGCGGTGACCACTCGAGCCCGAGGCGGTCGACGGCCTGTGTGAGGAGGCGTTAACTCCCCTTCGACTCCGGCGCGGGTCCTGCTGGATTCCTGGGCCGAGGAGGAGGCTTGTGACCACTCCTCGCTGTCCGAAGCCATGATGGAACAGCGGCTCTTATCCTCCGCCTCGTCATCCGAGATGGCAGCAGTGCGGCCGCTCGGCGGCAACTGCGCGTCCTGGGGGGGCGGGGAGGGTGAAAGCGATGCTCGAGGGAGAGTCTCCGGCGAGGCAGTCGCTTCAACCACAGTTTCCGGCAGCCTTTGTGAGCGGCGCTTCTTCCTGCGCGGCTGAAGGTAAGGCGGCGCGGCGGTTTCTGCTTTGAGCGCTTCGAGTCGAGCCCGCAGGGTCGACATCGGTAGCTCCTCGCAGAAATCGCATCCGCCCTCAGTGAGGGCGAGCTCTGCGTGCCCCAGTCCCAGGCAGAGAGCGCAGATGATGTGGCGGTCTCCTGTGCTGAGAAGGGCGCGACATGAGGCGCAAGTGGAGCGAGGCATCTTGAAAAAGACGCGCGTACTCTTTTGTGAATAGTTCGTGAGAACTAGCTTACTGAATAAAAGGATATGTCGTCGGATGGCGTAGCTCGCAGGATGGCTGAAGGTGGCTGAGACGGCCGGCTTCTTCTAGCGCTGTCCACGCTTGCTTGATGCCCCTCGAATGGCGACGCGGCTTCCAGGTCAGCGATGCGAAGAGCTCGCTGAAGAGATGAAAAATCAGGGTTCCAGCCTACGAACTACGCTTATATGCACTCTAGTCACGCCCATTTTGGCGGGCTTTGATGCAGTGAGCGCGCGGACGCCTCTCATTGGATGCGAGTTCGCCCAAGCTCGTCTATAGGCTGCAGCAGTTGCCACAGAGCAACCTATGAGCTCGCTAGCTAGCCCGCTCAAGGTCTGCAGCTGCCTCACTGCGTTGACAATTGATACAAAAATTAAGGATAATTTTTTGGCTTCAATATCTCAGAAAAGATGAATCTTTCCCGTAGCGTAAGCTAGCTTACGCAATACGAGAGAACCTCTCGTAAGAGAACTTCCGCTGTCGCCAGAAGTCGGCATATCTTTTTAAGGTTTACTTGTGCGTCGCACAAAATGTCTGTTTTCGATGTCTCCAGGATCTTCCGAAAATCAGAGTCAGCGATGTTCATCGCATTGTTGATGCCTGGTCCCCTGCTCCAACAAGCAAGAGGGACAAGGGCTTTAAACTCTACATATCGAGTTATCTGCACAACTACAAAGGTAAGTATTTTAATCTAATGTGGTGTGCCGGCAGATAGCGGCTAAGCTAGTTCGCCACGTGTTCATTTTTAATGTAACGTTAGTATAGAAGCTTGTTTTTTCTTAGTTTTAAAGCAGACTGTTTGTTAATTTTTGTGATAACCTTCACAAAGAGAACCTTCCTCAGGATCCTAGTGCCAGGCCGTGAGGCAGGGGGTGTCCACTTCCTGCTGGGGGCTCTACTCTGGGGCCAAGGAATTGGCTCAGACTGTGGCAGAGCCACCTGTGCTTTCTCCGCTGCAGGAGTACTCTCTCTGTGAGCAGATGGTTTAAAGAATCTTGAGCCGTGCCAGGGAAAGATGTGTTGTATAGCAAGATGTGTTGTATGTGTTTTATCTGCTTCTTCGCCGCCGAGAAGTGCTGGGCAAAGTCCTCAACGGTGTCACCGAATAGGCTGATCTGGGTGCTTTGAGAAAGAGCGGAGGTGGCCTGTCCAGCCATCATCGAGGGTAGTGAGAGCAGACGAACTGGGAAGTTGGGTTCGGGAACAAGAAGGTGTCCTCCACACATGTGATTACACTGGACCTCGCCTTCTGGCGGATGGCTGCTGTGTGCTGCGCCCTAAACCCGGGAACCAATCATCTAGCTGCGAGGGCTCAGGGGAGGGTGGAGGGTTCCAGTCCAAACCGACACTTACGGCGGCCTGGGCAAGCATGGCGGTTAGCTCTGTGTCGGCCTCAGACTGGATGGGCAGACCTGAAGGTGGCAACCCAGTCAAGTCCTCAGTGTGTGACATCGCCTGCACCCTCACCAATGCAGTGATCTAGGACTCATCCTGCTCACGGGCTCTGAAAGACATGTTAAGCTGGCCGTGAGGCGAGCTGGTCTCATCTCGGAGCTCAACGTGGTCAAACAAGCATGCAGGGGAACGAGAGGTCCACTGAGGTTTACCCGGCAAGACTGTGGCCATTGAAATCCCCAAATCGCCTCCAGTGCCAGCCAAGCCAGCCTCGTACCCGTAGGTAGAAGGCGTTGCATGGGGGGCTGCTGGAACGGCTTTCCTGCGGAAGAATGAATGCCGCTACCACAACGGTTTGATTTAGAGCAGAGATGCCCAAACTAGGGCCCTTTGACCTATGACCTTTGATTTGGCCTGCCTTGACGTAAATGACAAGAGTGGAATAAACTTGAAAAAAAAGAATCTATTGATGCCGCTTTTCATTGCATGCATTTAGCAGATTGCAGAGTAATGATTTTTGTATAATGAAATCATAAAGGAAGGGGACCAGGACAACTTTAATATTTTAATATAATACAGTTAGCTGAGCCTGAAATTTGGCAAATAATTCCAGCAATTTCCACATTAATAATGCAGGAAATTCCCACATACTTTTATTCACTTTACAGTGTAGCTGCAAATTATTAAACCAAATAGATGCAGACAAACAAATCAAATCAATAAACTTGCTTTTTTATCAAACTGTAATTCCAGAAAGTGCTCGAGTAAATTCGCTCTGTCTCTCACTTTCTCTCTTGTGCAGCTGTCAGCAGTGTCAGAAGTGTAAGCGCACGCAGTGAGAAAGTGCTTTGTCACATAGTTACTGAACTCAAGATGTTACAGATGTACAAACCTTTCTACATCTGTTAATTTGACATGGAAATTATGTTATACCACGTCTCCGTAATGGCTCCTACACACTACACGACTTTCAAAGATGTCGGATTGTGGTACCGTTCACATTACACAACTTGTCACTGAAGTCATAGCATTTTAAAATTACACGACGAATCTGCGACAGGGGTGAACACGTTACAAGACATGAAACTATTAATGAATCCCCGACAACTCTGCCTGGACTACAAATTATGTTTCACAACAGAATACATGCGAGAAGTGATACGAAAACAAATTCATGATTATATGTTATGCATTTTAGAATGTTTTTAATAGCCTCAAGGCATCATATATTTTATTGGTTACAATATGAAAAAGTATCTCCTACTGTAAAATCTACCTATTTGCTTACCTGACTGTCCAAGAAAATTGTCAATTTCTCTCCAACTCTTCTCTTTCTCGATCCAGTTGTGGTACAGTTCAGAGGAAACATCAAATAGGCACTGGTGCTCCTGCCAATGTTCCACTCATTTTTCCTCTATTTCTTCGTTCCAATGGGTCTTTCTTTATATCGCAGACACGCTAGTTGATGTTCTGTTGCAGGTACATCAGGACTCCTCCCACTGAAACTTCCCGTGCCCTTTTTCTTGCTCTCTCATTGGCGGTAGCTCAACGCTGCTGTTGTATTCAGTCAAAACATATTTCACATTGTGCAATTTGGAATCGCAGACAGGTGCAGATATTTAACATTCTATATGTCTCGCTGACATCGGCGATACGTCGGCGCTTCTCTCAAATCGCATCTTTGATAATTCATACATCTTTTGTGCTCTACAGAAGAAAGTCATATGGGTTTGGATTAGGTCATCAAACCCCCTCCTGCTACCATCATGCAAATTTCTGAGTTTTATAGCAAACTAAGTGGATGTTTTGTTTTACAACTTTACCAGTATAAATCCGACTATGTCTGGTAGCTACTGGGCCTGCGGCATCCCAGCAAGAACCGGAGGGGGTCGTACAACATCAAAAGGACATGCTTTGTGACATGGATTGTGACATGTTATTTTTACAAAAATAACAGAATGTAACAGGGTTTGGAAAAGGAGGAGGTGGGTACCAGATCAACACTCAACAAGACTATAATTGAAACCTTAAAACTGGAACATAATAACAGACATCGACCACAAACACACACTCAGCTCTGTGTGTGTGTCTCTCTCTCTCTCTCCAGCACCCCCGACTCCTCCTCTTATCTCTCTCCCACTGATTGGGCCACTCAGCACCAGGCATGCGTACTCACAGCCCGGCCACGCCCTCCTCCTCATCACATACCCCCACCGCCCGATTCCGGCTGGGGAAAGCTCCGGTCTGACTTAATCCCCCTCCTCGCTGGCTGGTTTTCACCACCTCCTGGGTACCTGGGTTGGACAAGGGGAGGGAAGGGGAGAAGAAAAGGGGGCGGGAGAGAGAAAAAAACTCCAGTTCCCGACCACATTGCCATATGGTCCTCGGCCAGCTGAGTATCGGTCCTCCACGATGCTGGGTGATGACACTGGACCTTGCCTCCTGGCGGATGGCAGCTAGCTCCTCTGCCTCCCGGCAGATGTCAGTGGCAGCTCTGGCGGACAGCGGCAAGCTCCCCCGCCCCCTGGTGGATGGTAGCTGCTCCTCTGCCCCCTAGCATCTGGCAGCAGCTCCTCCACTCCCTTGTGAACAACAATGAGCTCCACCACCCCCCTGGTGGACAACAGCGTCTCCTTCATCTCCTGGTGGATGGCAGCGGGCTCCTCCGCCTTTGGGCGAACCTCTCCAGTACCACCCCATCAAACATCCTCTGCATCGCGAACCTCCATCAGCGGTGAGGGCTCTCTGATGCCGCATCTACCACCAGTCTTGGGTTTCAGCACCAAGGAAGGAAGAGATCAAAACTCAACAAGACTTTAATTATAACAACCTCAAACTGGAACATAATAACAGACGTCGACCACGAACACACACACAGCTACGTGTGTGTGTCTCTCTCTCCAGCACTCCCGACTCCTCCTCTAATCTCTCTACCACTGATTGGGCCGCTTAGCACCAGGCACGCACACTCACAGCCCGGCCACGCCCTCCGCCTCATCACACAGAATTAAATTAATTTAAAAGCATTAGCAGATATTCCTCTGTTTAGCGATGTAGAAAGGTTTTTTTGTCAGTATTAAAGATGCTGCTCACTTCGTATCCAGTTTTTACATTTTGTTATATTCTCAGGCCACAAGTCTACCATATAGTGCAGTTTACAAATGGGAGAAGGATCTCTGCAATGAATATATAGATGAGGATTGTCATGAGGCTGTTGAATGTGTGAGGTCTACTTTCAAATGTAACCGACTAACGGAGACTCAGTACAATATATTACATAGGCTTCACATAACCCCAGTCATAATGAACAAAATCGATCACAGAATCACCTCTATGTGTGAAATGCCATACAGACTTCTTTCTCTCTATCTTCTATAAATTGCTGCTTCTAGCAAGGAAATGCATTTCTTTATGGATGAATAGAATATACTGCCCAATCTGTTACTCGGTGATACAAGGAGATGGCTGCTGTGCTTAAGGGCAATGATCAGTCCTTCCTGGCAAAATGGAGTCATAGACTTTTATAGATTACTTGACTTCAGATCTTAGAAACACTGTATTGAAAGGCCAGTTCTCCTTGCAATGGAACCCTGTCTCAGATGAGCAGTTTAAGATTTAAATTAACGCATTATTTAGTTTTTCTCCCTTAGGATGGTTCCTGTTATTTGTGTATGCTATTGGTTCTCTCCCCCTCTCTCTCTCTCTCTCTCTCTCTCTCTCTCTCTCTCTCTCTCTCTCTCTCTCTCTCTCTCTCTCTCTCTCTCTCTCTCTCTCTCTCTCTCTCTCTGCAGTACTGTATCTATGCTGACATTGTAGTAGAATGAAGACTTTTTATTTAAGCTGATCATGTATCAGACTTCACAAAATTTGGTCAGTTTACATTTTCATTTAATTGAGAAAAATAGGTCTTAAAAAGTACTTAATATTTAATGTAATATTGTTACCACACTCTTATGGTAGATATCACATAGTACTTTTTACACTGTATCGATGACAGATTCTGTCAATTTACAAAGAAAATAATTTGTGCATGTAATTTGTTCCGTACATTGTAAAAACAAACAAAACACATGTAGACATATTTCAACTGTTTATGATAAAAACTGTGTTCAGTCATACTTCCTCTCTATATTTCATGTCTGCAGCTCAGAGCATAATCTCCAATGAAGGATAAGGATGATAATGAGAAGTGACATGGCAATTAAGCTATTTGGGATGCAAAACTGAGGGGCAACAGGGTCTGCTGTGCACTTGGGCAATGCACTTATTAAGGATATTATGGTGATCAAGTTAAAAGTAGAGGTGCTCTGGGATATGAGCCAGTGAAGAACTCAAGGAGGTCTAATATACCTGAACAGAGCAAACTGTTATCATTCCCATTCATATTTATGTTTACTGGCTCCCATCATGGGCCTTCATGGGCTTTATTTATTTATTTTTTAGCCAATCACCTCAGCTGTAAATGCCTTTTGACTAATCACTCAGGAGCTGCAGGAAAATGACTGATGGCATAACCTGAATGCACACTGTTCAAAGCCCTTCACAAATGACTATACTGAGCTGTGATGTCAAAGGGAGCAGACAGGGGAAAATATAAGTCCATTTCACCCTTTTAAGAGCCCTCATGAAAATTGTATTGTGTCTTGTGATGTGGAGTCAACTCCAAAAGTGTTGATTCCTCCACTCTGACTCATCCTAGAATCGGAGTTCTAGAATCGATTCTTTTGTTTGACAACTTAACTTTACGAACAGGAGGTTGTGAATAATGAATTGGCTTTCTTAAGAACCAATCACATCCTCTACAAACACCTTGTCTAGTTTATATATGACAATTAAATTGTTTCTTGTTATTTTCTCTCTTAAAATTGGATATGAGCAGCAACTATGTAATGACACTGTTACCAGTCATTTTAATGTAAATTTATGCAATGACTCTAATTATAATAGCAGGAGTTTATGTCTTCATGTCACACATAAAAACACTTAAGAGAAAATATAAACTAAATTTTGTGTGTGATTAAAGACTGCAATCTTCACAGGGCCTCCCACTAATGTAAGTGTTTGGATTTGGGTAGGAGAAACGGATGCAGCAATCGGATGCAATAAGCAGTGGATTGAGTGAGCTATATACAAGTGAAAATTATAATATTATTTTTATAATTCCATTGATTTTCTGTTCATGCCTGAAAAGCAATTATAGGGGTGAAAATATGTCACTTGGGAAGACACTGCCCACTAATGGACATCCCTAATGACGGCGCTGAATTTTGAAACTATCCTGATTGAAAATAAATGGAGATGACGTGTCGATTGCATCGACTCCAACAGCTTGAGTCTGGAATCGGAGTCTACTCCAAATAACTTGAAATCGAACACCCGTAACTGCATCAATTGCAGGGTGATCTCATTATACAAAGATATTTTTATGTAGCATTTACACACATTTTTGTACACTTGCCGTAAGGTTTACATTTCAGATGCTGTCAATATGTTGATATTGTACGATTCAGTGTCTATGCAAACGTACAAAAATGCATGTATGATAGAACCACAATTTACATACAAATACAATATCTACCACAACTAATAAGATCATGTTGTCATTCACAATGCTTCATGGCATTGTAGTTCATTCTCTCATAAAAGACGTTTAGTACGCAGCAGTGAGTCCCCATTGACCCTGCTCACCATTCTGAACAACATTGTGGCAGCAGTGGAGTCATTCAGGTTCCTGGGCTCTACCATCTCACAGGACCTGAAGTGGGAGACCCACACTGCGAAAAAGGCCCAGCTGAGGTTGCACTTCCTTCGTCAGTTGAGGAAGTTCACCCTGCCACAGGCACTGCTGATCTAGTTCTACTCAGCAGTCATTGAGTCTGTCCTCTGCACTTCAGTAACTGTCTGGTTTGGTTCAGGTATGAAATCGGATATCAGAAGACTACAGAGGACAGTTCTGACTGCTGAGCGGATTATTGGTTGCCCCCTGCCCTCTCTTCAAATCCCTCTGGACCCCACTCACCCAGCCCACTACCTTTTTGAACTGTCTTCTGGCCGGCGCTACAGAGCATTGAGCACCAGAACCGTCAGTCACAAGAATAGTATTTTCTCTCAGGCTATACATCTTATTAACTGTTAAAACAGCCCCACTGAGCAATAATTATGTGCAATACACTGCTTAGTCTATTTATATTCATCCAACATATCCTACCTCTTCTGCTATTACATTCCCTTGCACTATCAGTATACAACAGATTTTTATTTGTACATGCGAATAAATATATTTGTGTCTTGTTGTGTATCTCTATATATACTTATATTTTCTATTCACTTTTTATTTTTATTCCATTTTTTTATTATCTCATATGTCTTGTTGTATTGTTTGTGCACTGGAAGCTTCTGTCACCAAGACAAATTTCTTGTATGTGTAAGCATGCTTGGCATAAATCTCATTCTGATTCTGATCTAGTATACTTGACCAATAGACTACCATCACAAGTGCATTACTATAAACAAGTTTTTTTGGTTTATGAATTGACAGATAAAGTGTCGAAACTACTTTCTGTGTTTGTGTGCAAGCCTGGTGCAGTGACATTTTGTGTTTGCACCTGGTTGTCATGTCTGGTGTGGTCAGACTGGACTCAAGCCCGGTTGGTGGGGAAGGAGAGACTGCTTGTCTCTGCTCAGTACTATCAAGGGAGACTGTACTGTTTTCTCCTCAGTGTGTTTACATTGTAATTATGGTTGAAGTTCCCAAACAGAATTCCAGATGTCAGCCTCAGAGCCAAAGATTCCCCGTTCCTCCCTAAGTGAAACACTATCCAAGTTCATCCAGAGAAACACAGGAGAAAGTGTTTAATCAAGTGCACACTGCACTGGCTAATATATGAACTCAGTTCTCCTCAAGTTCATACAGGTGTCCTAATAGAGTAACCACAGTGTATTTCATCACATTAACTATGAACATGTTTTACTAACATTTGACAACCAGAAAGTGTCCACATACTTTTAGTCTTAATACTAAGTAATAGCATATTGATTGTTTTGTCATTTAAAAAAAACAACAAACTTGTTTTAGTGAAAAGTGTGTACTATACTATATATATATATATATATATATATATATATATAATAAAAAAATTAAGAAAAGCCAATTGGCATTTAAATCTGGTTATATAATTTTGTTATATAAAAGACATTCATACATATATAGGTGTGGCTTGAGTGTTCAACTACTTTTTTGGGCCACTGTACTGTGTATACAGCTTGTTGAGGTTTATTGCTATAGTCCAAACTGCACTTTATTCTGGCCAAAAACCATGCACTTAAAGACATACAATTAAAGTTTTGCTGCATTTAGCCCATATGTAATAGCTTTTAGGTCATCTATATGCTAGTGTCCTTCTAAACATTAACAAAATTTGTTTTCAGAAGGTCCTGTATAAGCATTTAATATCTACTGTCTCTTTCTACCAATTCGTAGAGAGAAACACCTGGTCAAAATCATAACATCACATATAGGCCTTTTCCACCGAAATGTTGATGGTTCTTGTGCAGAACCTGTGCTCTGCTGGTTCACAAGGGAATCTGGATTCTACCGTAAATCGGCTGTGCTTTTCTATAGACTTTAGAGCCCAATGGTAACTGCAAGGGGCCTCAAGACTGTGGTGTACTCCTCCAGGTAATCCAGTTCAGCATCCCTGAAGGAAGATAGGTTCAATTTCGCCATGATATCTCCAAGTTTTACTCTCTGAGTGTTCAGCTGGTTGAAACTGTAATAGGGAGAGTACCATCGTGTTGGACATGGTGTGATCAACCTGTACTTTAACACCTCAAGAGAGCTTCTTGGCAGACGTTGGTCTACCAAATGCATTCCACAAGGCAGAATATTTACCCATTGTGACATTGTTGAAACAGGAGTGACTGGGATTGTCTCTCATGGCTTTCTTTGCATCTATGGTGGCCACTAAACTTAAGGTGTGGCAGGCAATTTGAAGAATCAATGGGTATGAAAGAGGGATCCTCATTGCCATCTTCCTCTTCCTGCTCTTCTTCAGTGATACTAAACTCTTTGAAGGCTTTTACAAAATTAGACCTATTATTGATCATTGTGACCACAATGCGCTCATGGGACAGTCCAAATTCAGAGTGGATTTCATCTAACAGTTCAGCAATTCGGTTGTACGTGTGTGGACTTGGAAAATGGATACAAGCCAATTTGATAGACTGGCGTTCCAATGTGTCATTATGAACCCAGTGTGCTGTGACTCTTGTGAAAATAGACACACTAGTGGATCAGATGTTAGACATGGTGCAGAGATGTATGGTAGTTTTTAACAAGTCTTTTACACTACTAACTTTTGATTCAAATTCACAATCAATTCTTCTGCACAGTGTTCTCCTTGACATCACAGATGAGTATGGACTCAGTCCTTGAATCAAATCAACAAATTCCTTCAGCTCAACTGTTGAGAGTGGATGCATCCCTTGAACAACACAGGAAACAATCAGCTCGTGTAATCATTTTTGTGACACCACTGAGGATCCTGCAAACAACTTAGTCTGCCTGCATTTGGTGTTGGCTGGTGTCTTTTTCTTTGCTGCTGTGATGTCCTGCTTGTGTTGTTCATATTCCCAGAGTGTTTCAGGGAATCTTTAAATTCACCTCTTTAAATTTACTTTAAAATTTGTTGTTGCAGCTAAAGAATCAGACATGATGTTTTTATTTTTTGTGCACAATTTACATTCATCTTGAACTTGGCCCAGTTCTTTTTGTTTAACAATCTTAAAGTATTTGCCATCCAATATTGCCAACCTAACCGGCTCAGTTAGTCTGATGAATCCTCATCATCCAGGTCAACACTGTAAAATGGATGGGAGACTGTTTATTAATTTTATGCATGACATTATTTATGTGAAACATGCACATTTTAAATAGAGTTCAAAAATAGTAGTGTTTAAAAATAGTAGATTTTTAAAAAGTTCATATAAACATTATGGGACAAGACCAAAACACTAACCTAGTTATATTGCATGGTTAAGCTAATTTAAATGAAGAGTACACAGTGAAATAAGAAACTAGGCCTACTTTAGACTTTAAAGACCTTACCTCATCTCTGCTCTCTCTGCCATTCTGTCACCATAACCTTCTTTCCTTGCAGTTTCTTCTTAATTACATGCTTGCTGGCAATTACAAATACATTTATGTAATGCAAAATGCCAAATAGCAACCATTTCTGACCAGGTTACACTGCAGCCTATTATTTGTGGCAAACACTATTAAATAAATCATGTGTAAAACAGTGGGAACTTTTCCTGCTATCTAGCAAGGAGTAGGGATGGGCGATATGACCAAAATCTTATATCACAATATGAGTAATTTTATTTCACAGTAACAATTAATATAATGATATTTATTTCTTGCTATAAATAAGGCTGTTACAATACCAACATTTTAGATACAGTAAAATTTCATAATTGTCGATACCAGTTTTGATACCTCAGCAAAAACGAATACTAGCCTAACTAATGAAAGTAAAATGTTCTCAAGCAACTATTGAAGACAAGTAAACAGTCAGTAATAAAATAAGAACAAAGAAACAAAATGACAAGCAATAGGAGCAGGGCTGGACTGGGAAGATAAATCGGTTCGCTGTCTTTTTCTGCATATCGTGGCGCCATTTTGTGGTCCGTTCTGCATAACGTGGTGGCTCATTTTAGCTTATCGCGGCCCATTCGGCACATTTTGCTGCCGACCTACCAGCCCGCTCGGTTCTCCCGATGGTCAGTCCGCCCCTGATCAGCCCCAAAGTGCATTGGGCCACCAGAAAAATGTCTGGTAGGCCAGATTAACAGTCCAGCCCTGAATAGGAGAAATAAATGCAATATAACAAAGATACAAATGAAATAAACAGTCCTTTAATTTTTTCAGATAGGTCTATCTAACAGTGGTATTCAGATAAAAAAAAAAATTACGACAAACACTGAATAAAGTAATCAAATTTAAAATAAAAAACTGCATTGTCTTCATGGTGTAAAATAAATACACAATAATACTTATTAAAGCTACAAAAGTGATTCAGTCAAGAGCAGTGAGTGATTTTTGTCTTTTTCTTTTGTTGTTTGATTAGCATTAAGGACACAGACAACAGCAGGTATATTAGGCTGCTGTCACTTTAAGACCTAATGCACGGATCCAATATTGTGATGAAGGCAGGCAGAGAATGTGGATCTAAATGCAGCTTTTATTAATAAAACCAGGTAAATCTCAGAACAAAGAAAACCAAAGGAAACCTAGCACAGGACATGGTAACACATGCAAGAACTAACAGTGGAGACAGGGAAACCAAGGACTTAAATACATAAAGGAACAAACAAGGGAATAAGTAACACCTGGGGAAAAAATCAGGGAATGAGAACTAATCAGGGGAAAACCAATCATAAAATGAAACTACAAAAGGACTACAAAAACCAAACAGGAACTAAACTAAACTTCAACATAAAAGCACAAAAACAAAAGACAACAGTGAACATGACAAATATATTGATACACATCTGATTCTCCCAACTGTTTATGTTCACTTAATACATAACCAACTGCCTTTACGTGAATACTCCATTTACCATTTAGCCATGCACCCGAATTAAGCCAAAAGTATACTTTACTCATTCATCCATGTTTCTTTATCACTCTAACGTGTCAATGGTTCCTGCCCACTAAAAGCTGTGTGGATAAATTTGCATACTGCAATATAAACGATATAGAAAAAGTTCAATCGATTGACACTTTATATCATCGGCATGATATCATCATATCGCCCAGCCCTAGCAAACAGTAATGCTTAAACACATTTGACTTGCTAGTTGATAAATACACAAGCTGTTGCTATAAACAACTGATTAACTATCAAGACTGACTAGCTAGCACTAATCTCCAGTGCTAGTACTAGCGTTTCATGTTATCTGAAGGCAAATCTGAATGATGTTCCATTTTAACCTTAACCAACAATTAGAATCAACCATCACATTCTCACCTTATCTTATTCATTATTTCCTTGCAGGAATGCAGAAAATTTACTCATCTAAATAGATGGAGTCGTACAGCTGCAGCTGGGGTTGCAGTTGGGGCTGGGGGGTGTGCCGCATGCTGCGTGCCTGAACTAGTTGTTACAGGAAATTAGTAGCCTGATAGAGAGGTTGACTGGCACAAAGTATTTTATGTATTTTTAAAATAAAAAATACCAAACTTAAATGTATTTAAATACAAATTACATTAGATTTTTTTCAAGTACAAAATAGTATTTAGTAATCGTATTTGATGCTCAGGCAGGCCTTTTTTGGCTGCAGTGGTTTCGGCACCAGTGGAGAAGGAATGGCTTGAATATAGTTCTTCTAGGATGCCAGATTTAATTAGAATGGATTTGAGGTGTGTTTGGAACCAGAATCGGGAAACTGCTTGGTTTTTGTCATCTCCGAAGAGTGGACCGAGGGGGTTTTTGGATTTTAAACCTCTGTAGTGGAGGTAAAGTGCAGTGATTGAAAGGGCTGGGTGGGAGTGAGCAGGTTGAAAATGAAAATTGGTTCTCTTTTGGTCTGGTCTATTTAACTCTGTTTGATAAGGTATCTTATTGTCTCTTGGTCAATGATATGGAGGTCCGAAATGGTGGAATGGATTCTTGGATAAAATTTTGCCATGGTAGTGAGTTCTGAACATTGGAGGAAGCCAAAGAAGGTGAGGATGAACATTGCATCTAGTGTTTTTGAGGTGTTTGGAGATATGTAGCCCTGGCAGAGGGTATTTAGACATCGGATGAGCAGGTCGATGGTGAGGGGTAGCCTAGAATCGGTTCTGGTGGGTTGGGATTTGTGGATACACTTAATGAGAAGTGAGATCTGGGGATCGTTTATTAAGGAGTTTTTGCTGAAAATTAGTTTATAGAAGAAATGGATGCCACTTAGGTACCCCTTGATGGTTCCTGGATGGATGTTTTTGGATTGGTTGAGATATGAGTTCCAGTGTCAGACAAAATTCATAGTTTTAAGTCTGTCTGGCAGGCTTGGTTCAGGACTATGGTGTCATATAAGGTGTGGATGGATGAGGCCAAGAAGAGGAGATTTGAGATGAACGGGCGACCTTGTGGAATGATGTGCATGGTGAAATTTAGGTGGCCAAGGAGGTCACGCTTATTGCAAATTAAGTTTTTAAGGGTGTCTGAGGTGATTGAGATGATCCTATTGATTTTTTTTCTTGGAAAGAGAAGCGAGATATGTGACCATGTCAAGTTGGATGGGCCAGCGGTCTTTTCTTGAGAGATAGGAATTCCTAGATTGGTAAAAAATTTCAAAAGGCAAAACGGTGAGGGAATCGAGCAGGTAGATGAGTAAAGGCACAGAGTGATTGTTTAAGAGTATGCAGCAAATTGCTTTGGATGGCATATCGAATATATTGGGGCTGCTTTTGCAGCCAAAGGTGAGTCCGATGGAATTGTTCATTCCATTGTACACCGAAGAGGTGCCAGGAATCGGGGTGCAGGGACATGATTTTGAATGATGCGGTGATGTCAACATTAGTGATCCATGCCTTCCTGCCTACTTTTTTAATAATTCATATTGTTTGGTCAACGTCATGGTAATGAAGCGAGTATTCATAGATTGAAATCAGGTTATTGATTTCGATTCCCTCGCCGTTTTGCCTTTTGAAATTTTTTACCAACCTAGGAATTCCTGTCTCTCAAGAAAAGACCGCTGGCCCATTCACTTACATCAAATTCTAAGGCATCCAAGAATTCTAAGGATGATCCAAGATGGCGGCGCGGTAGCATGCAGCAGCCACTCCAGATCCACAATGGTGCTATTTTTGTTAAAAAAGCCCGACTTTTGCAGCACATGGACATCGGAGCAACTGGTGTTCGTGTCTACCATCGCCAGACACTACTAAAATATAAGACTCATGCAAAAACCAAGCTGCATGATGACCTGCAGTAGGCGCTTCGCGTACTCGGCTTGCTGCGGAGACCAGGCCTCCAGTCCTCGGCGTCGCCTGATGCCGGTGGCCGGGGGAGAGGACGTCGTAAGCGGTGTGCGAGAAAGCGGAAGCGCGCAAGAGGGCGGGGGTCCATGCTAGGCTAAAAACAAACCCTAGCCGGCCGGCTCTCCGCCTATCCTCCTCTCAAATGTTTGCTCCCTGGACAATAAACTGGACTATATCCGACTCCAGCAGGCTACGCAGCGTGAGTTTAGAGATTGCTGCGTCTTTGTTTTCACGGAGACGTGGCTCAGCGACAGAGTTCCGGATGCCGCCATTCAGCTAGACGGGCTCACCTCGTTTCGTGCCGACAGAAATACAGCTCTCTGCGGTAAGACTCGCGGTGGTGGCTTGTGTGTTTACATCAACACGGAATGGTGCAAGAACTCTATGCTAGTCTCTAGTTACTGTTCATCACTGTTGGAGCTTGTGACTGTTAGATGCAGACCTTTTTATCTACCATGGGAATTCACCACTGTTTACATAACCGGAGTTTACATTCCCCCCAGCGCTAACGCTAAGGAACTGTATGGGGCTATGAGTGAACTGCAGAACGCTCACCCCAACGGACTGTTTATTGTCGCCGGAGATTTCAACCATGCGAATCTCAAGACAGTGCTCCCTAAATTCCATCAGTATGTGGACTTTGCAACGAGAGGGGCGAACGTGCTTGATCTTGTTTACACAAACATCGCAGGCGCGTACCGGGCGGAGCCCCGCCCCCACCTCGGCTACTCAGACCACATCTCTGTTATGTTAACTCCAGCATACAGACCGCTCGTCAGACGCACAAAACCGCTTCAGAAGCAGGTGAAAACCTGGCCAGCAGGAGCCATCTCTGCTCTTCAGGACTGTTTTGAGTGTACTGACTGGCACATGTTCAGGGAGGCTGCAACATATGGCGATTCTACCAACTTGGAGGAATACACAGCATCAGTGACCAGCTACATCAGCAAGTGCATTGATGATGTCACTTTCTCCAAGACCATCACCACACGCTCCAACCAGAAGCCGTGGATGACTGCGGAGGTGCGCACGCTGCTGAGGTCCCGAGACTCCGCCTTCAGAGCAGGCGATAAGGCAGCCCTAAGAACAGCTAGGGCCAAACTGTCACGGGCAATCAGAGAGGCAAAGCGCGCACACGCCCAGAGAATCCACAGTCACTTCCAAGACAGCGGTGACATGCGGCGCATGTGGCAGGGCATCCAGGCCATCACCAACTACAGGACAACATCAGTTGCCTGTGACAAAGATGCCTCCCTTCCAGATGCGCTGAACGACTTCTACGCTAGGTTTGAAGTGCAGAACGACGTTGTGGCGAGGAAGACCACCCCTCCTCCCAACGACCAGGTGCTCTGTCTTACCATGGCAGATGTGAGGAAAACTCTACGTAGAGTCAACCCACGGAAGGCTGCTGGACCAGACAACATTCCTGGCAGAGTGCTCAGAGGATGTGCAGACCAGCTAGCAGATGTTCTTACCGACATCTTCAACATCTCTCTGAGCAGTGCCGTCGTTCCAACGTGCTTCAAGGCCACCACCATCATCCCCATGCCAAAGAAGTCTTCAGTGTCCTGCCTCAACGACTACCATCCCGTCGCACTTACACCTATCATCATGAAGTGCTTCGAGAGGCTCATCATGAGGCACATTAAGAACCAGCTGCCCCCTCACTAGACCCACTGCAGTTTGCGTATCGTCCAAACCGTTCAACGGACGATGCCATCACCACAACCCTCCATCTGGCCCTCACCCACCTAGACAATAAGGACTCATACGTTCGAATGCTTTCATAGATTTCAGCTCAGCATTCAACACAATCATTCCCCAGCACCTGATTGGAAAGCTGAACCTGCTGGGCCTGGACACCTCCCTCTGCAACTGGATCCTGGACTTCCTGACTGGGAGACCTCATCAGTCCGGATCGGGAACAGCCTCTCCACCACCACCACACTGAGCACTGGGGCCCCCCAGGGCTGTGTGCTCAGTCCACTGCTGTTCACTCTGCTGACTCACGACTGTGCAGCAATGCACAGCTCGAACCACATCATCAAGTTCGCCGATGACACGACCATGGTGGGTCTCATCAGCAAGAACGACGACTCAGCATACAGAGAGGAGGTGCAGCGGCTGACGAACTGGTGTAGAGCCAACAACCTGTCCCTGAATGTCGACAAAACAAAAGAGATGGTTGTTGACTTTAGGAGAGCACAAGGTGAACACACTCCACTGAACATCGACGGCTCCTCTGTGGAGATCGTCAAGAGCACCAAATTCCTTGGTGTTCACCTGGCGGAGAACCTCACCTGGTCCCTCAACACCAGCTCTATCACCAAGAAAGCCCAGCAGCGTCTCTACTTTCTTCGAAGGCTAAGGAAAGCACATCTCCCACCCCCCATCCTCACTACATTCTATAGAGGGACTATTGAGAGCATCCTGAGCAGCTGCATCACTGTCTGGTTTGGGACTTGCACCGTTTCGGACCGCAAAGCCCTGCAGAGGATAGTGAGGACAGCTGAGAAGATCATTGGGGTCTCTCTTCCCTCCATCAAAGACATTTACAAAAAACACTGTATCCGCAAAGCAACCAGCATTGTGGACGACCCTACACACCCCTCACACAAACTCTTTACCCTCCTGCCGTCTGGCAAGAGGTACCGAAGCATTCGGGCCCTCACGGCCAGACTATGTAACAGCTTCTTCCCCCAAGCCATCAGACTCATCAATACTCAGAGACTGGTTTGACACACACACACACGTGTCCTGAGTTGCACTTTAATTACTGTCACTTATAACTGTCTGCTACCTCAATAACTGCTATGTGCATAGAACACTCATAGTATGTTATGTTTACGTTTTTAGAAACTGTTATCTTTTTGCACTACTGTGTACTGGTCGGCGCTGCACTGTGTCTATTGTCCTGTTCATTGTCAGACATTTGTTGTACTGTCCCGTACTTTGCACATGTTTGCACGTGCACTTTATATAGGTATATATAGGTATTTTATATAGGTATTTTATTTAGTTGTGTTGTCTCATGTGGTCCTGTGTTGGTCCTTTGTTGTTTATATGTAGCACCATGGTCCTGGAGGAACGTTGTCTCATTTTGCTGTGTACTGTACTAACTGTATATGGTTGAAATGACAATAAAAACCACTTGACTTGACTTGACTTGATACTCTGGTGGGGTCTGCCATGTGGTGCTGAGAGGTCTATGATGAAGTGTTTTTTTCCCTTGAGAATTTCTTGATGTCTACTCTGATGGAATTGATATGGAAATTCTCAAATGGAGGTTTAGTGAATGGGCCTATCATGAAACCTGATATAACTTCTTTATTTAGAAGGTCATCCACTACATGAGGTTCAGTGAGGGCTGATTGCAAGTTGTGACAGAAAAGGCTGGAGGTCGGCAGAGTCTCTAAACTGGTATTAAAACCATGTTGGAGAGGGAAACAACCTGTGTGAATGCTGGAAATTTCAGAGGATGAATGTGGGCTTGCTGCATATAGGGAGATGGGATTGAGAAATCTGTTAATGATTGGATATTTGTTGTGGTAGCTTGGAGAGGATGAGGAATAAGAGGAGGGAGTTCAGCAGAGGAGGGGATCGTGACACGTGCTAAGTGATTGGAAGTTCTGCGCAAGTGCCAAACTTCCATGTTTACCTCTGGGTGAATATGACCGCTAGAGCTGGATGGTTGTTAAAGAATTCCATGGATTTCTGTCGATTTTTGGTTGTGGACTGCTAAAGCATTTAGCATGTGGAGGAGAAGTTAGATGGGCGGGTGAATCGTTGCGTTTAGAGGTGGTGAGCAAATCATGGAGCTGAACTTTGATTGCACGCAGAGGGTACGTGATGTCTGCAAGTGCGAGAGCATGTTTTAATCCGTTGATGGATAATTTGGCTATACTGGTGATGGAATGGCGATCGGACGTGGAAGAAGCATTATATGAGGAGGTATGTGAAGCTCTTGAGGGAGGGGGAGGAGAAAAAATCTGGCTGTGTTGCCTAAGAGAAGAGGTATCTGAGCCTGATGCTTGGTAGCCTCGAATCACTACTGAAAGTTGAGGAATGGGCTGTTGTGGGAGTCCGGAGCAATTGAAAATTCTGAGACATCTTCGAGTATGGGTGGGGTGTAATGCCGGAAGACTCAACGCCATATAGAGGTAAGTTGCAGATGGTAGCTACTGTTGTTGTTTGGGGAAACTTTACCTGGTGATGAAACATTATCGCGCCCTCCACACCTGACGTAATTGGCTCCTGCATAGATAAATGGTTTGTCCTGCACCTTGAAGTCAGAGATTTAGCTTGTTGAAGTGGCTTGTAATATCGGTGAGAAAGATAAGTTGCAAAACCCATGTCTTATCTTCCAGTTCAGGGTAAACTTTGCTTTTTTCTGCTAGGAAGGCTTTTATAATGTCAAAGCAGATAACAAACCTCTCCAAAACTTCACCGCAGCTTAGCCACCTTACCGCTGAGAGGAGGGGAATATCTTTGTATGTGTAGTCCATGATTTCTGCCATTTCTTCTATGCATCGCTGAACACTTCTGGCTGATATGGGAATAGCTCTGATTCTTGATTTGATAGACTCTGTTATGTAAGCCATCAAATAAAACATCTGCGCTAGAGAGGAAAGCATTCTTAATGGATTCTCCACCAATGAACAGCATTCCATGTTTCGCAATGCATAGAACAATTACAGTAGGTAGCTTGCTTCAGTAGCATTATTCTTAGGACTAACAAAAAAATGGAGAGTACTGGTTTGCTTCTCATAATTGGACACATCACTTCAAATTGACTCTGCCTTGTCTGCCTGCCTTTGAATGATTTCGTCTCAGAGTGGTGCTTAACACGGGACGTTCGGCACACAACATTTTCTAAGCATAAAGTGCATACGGCACAATCTTTTTGAAAAATAAAACCATATTCTTCTGACCAAGAAGAATAACAAAACATGAGTATGATTAAGGATTAATAGGGGATTTGTCATGTGATTGCGAGCAAGACCTCAACATTTCATAAACTAAAGCTACAAATAAAGCAGAACAAACTGAGCTGTTCTCCACTCAATCGAGCAGCACAACTAAAACAAAGCAGACTCATAATTCACTGCTTACTTGATTAGAAGCACGTGATACGCAGTGGTCACACAAATAGTTTGTCCGTGCAGCGCTTCTTTGGACTAGCACAGTATAATTCTAAATTCTTTTATAGCATTTACAGCTCATAACTCAATAAAACAGGCTGCATGACTATGAGGAAGGATTACCTTAAAACGTAGATTTGTATGCAGGTGTGAGAGACTTGCAAATTTCAGGGGACTTTATCTAAATGAATCACATTCTCTCTATTGCTCGCTTGCCAGTGATTTCCCCTCCAGAGTAATTTTTTATTAGAATGAATCTAAGTTGCCTATACTTCTATATGACAACTCCTTGAATGCCGCTACCCTGCCCATCTCTGTGAACCACTGACATCCATCTCCTAAGATGAATCTGTCTGATGATCATAAAACTGGCTTGGACCCAATTTTTTATACTTTTATCCCCTTTATTAATGACCGTCCCAGCTCCTAACAAATAGAGTCTGGTGCAAAATGAAATTTGAGTGCCCAATACATCACACATAAAATTCAGAACCCTCAACAAAAATTATTGGATCTTAACACACCACCAAAAAACATGGGTTATGTCCTTCTGATTGGCATCGCCAGCAGGTGGATGTGACCAAGCCTATACAATCTAGCGGGAGTCCAATAGAATCTATGTAAAATCTAAGGAGTACCCTTGCATCTCTAGATGTAGACTTGACATTTTTTAGAACCCTAGCCCACAGTCCCTCCTCCAATACCAAGTTTAAATCTTTCTCCCAAAATCTCGTGAGAGAGGTTGAAGCTCTGTCCCCAGACTCTGAATTAACAGGGAATAATACACTGATGCCTCATGACCTTTTCCGGCAGTAATCACCACTCCCAGAGTATCTACCACTCTTCTCCCTTAAAATAGTACAAAGCAGGTGGCGCAGCTGTATAGTATCTGAAGAACTGAGACCTGGGTATAAGCACCAGTGTAACAATTATGGAAAGGAGGAAGCTGTGACCGGCTTGACCTAACCACGTAGACATATATTGTTGCACTTTTCAGTCGCACACAATAAGGCTGCTTTTCAGCAATACACTTAAGGTTTGCTTTTCAACAACACCATATTGATACGCACATACACACAAACAGTTTCACACAAATCTTTCTCTATCATCTGCCACTGTTTCTTCTCCTTAAGTGCTCCCGCCACCCACGCCGCCCCTAGCTGGAACGCAATGCCAGTGTGGCATGCAGGTGAAAGTCAC